>NC_141864.1:12727315-12889722 GCF_024713525.1 Acromyrmex echinatior | reverse complement strand
ACGTTGTCGTTGCGTTGTTAGTTTAATAAACAAAAAAAGTAATAAAAAAAGGATAGCGAAATCCGTCACGCAGTTTTTTACATATGTTTCTTCCCCTGTCGTTCTCGCTCGTACCAACGCGTTTCTCACTCATTGTAAATATAATATAATAATATAATCTTACCTCCTTTAAGATACGGATTGTAGTTCTCGCTCCCATCAAGTTGCTCTCGCTCGCACCAACGTTTAAATTTTTTCACCGCATCCTTAAAAAGCGTGTTCGTTAAAATCACTAACGTAACCAGAATCGTTGGAATTTTCATCCACGTTAAAATCAATTTTCTCGAACATTTCGTCTATAATATTTTTGAATTGTTCCGCGTTCACGTTTCTAATATAATTGACTACGGCGTCAATGTTCGCACGGTCCGCCATACTTTTTTTATCAATTTCGACCAATTACGAATGAAGAAACATAAGCTCACACGTTTTTTTCATTACTAACGTTCGTTTAGTGCGAGTAATTATATATATATCGTACGAGTCCACATCCATTTCCGTCTTCCTATTTGCTATTTTTTTCTATTAAGTTTGCGTTAGCGCGAGTTTCTTTTTTCTCTGATAAAATTGTATATAAAATAGATAGGGATACATAGGTAGATTAGAGGAAAAATGAGACGACGCGATTACAGTGTTTGAAATTAAATATATATTAAGTACAGTACAAAATAATTTCATATATTGTAAAAACGTATAGGTTCATCGCTAGCATTAATTGATATATACAATTAACGTTCTCCGAAAATCAAAGCGATCAATTCGCAATCGAGTATGTCGTTGCGGTCGAAGGAATCGTTATCGTACATCGTTTTTAGCACGTTCGCAGATTTCGTGACAGTGGACGCGATAGCAAGAAGTCGTGAAAATTTTTTATCGACGTTATCGGTCATTGCGGTTAGAGAGGAAATGAGACGATTCACACAGTGTTCGAGATTAAATATATTAAGTACAGTACTTTTCGACATGGATAGACGAGCTGTACTTGTTTCTAGACGCAGTATTGGTAGATTATTAATTCGTCCGAAGCGTAACGTTAGATTTCCAACGTACATTGGTGACGGCGCACGTATTCCTTTATTATTTTCGTCGTATTGCAAAAGGGACAAAATGACGTGTTTTTGTTCGAGAAGCTCTTTCCAGATGTCCGATGAAATCGGAATCTCTTTACCGTGACAATCTCCCAAAATGATAGTCACGCAAGAAGGGAGTGTGACATTGATACCAATGTTCAAGTATTTATAGCCAGTTGCAGTTAACGGATATCTTCTCTCGAGAATGCGTACGGTAGGATGATGTGCGATTTGATGTCTGTAATTATGGAAAAAAGAAATTGGCAGATGGAAAAAGAGAGAGAGACGCAAAAGGGAAAAAGAATATCTACCTATTTGATATATTATCTTTATCTGGATTCACATCAGTTGATTCGTCGACTATTTTTTTCTTCTTCGTGCTTTGTTCATCGCGATCGTCCTGTTCCATAAGATAATTTATAATATCCGCGTTGTTGAACATTCTCACGATTGAGAAAAAAAGCTTGGAAAGTGCGTACGAACGATGTTGTCGGAATGATCGTTCTTTTCGTACTGATCGTTTAAAATTATTATAGTATTTATATATTATATGTGCCCTTTCATCCTTTCCTCTTCCTCCTCCTTCTTCGTCTTATTTCCCGGTGTATGTTTTGTTAATATATATTACTCGATTGAAATAATCGATCCAAGATATCCTGCATTTGTTGTAATAACCCGTTTCGCAAACATTCAACGTTGAGTATGTTTATATTAAATTTACTAACTTCTGTTACGGTTTTCGTGAACTCGTTAAATGTGTAAAATTGTTGTTGTTTGGCAAAGTACAGATTACCATTTATATATCGGAAGGCCAAGGTCGGAGCTGGTGGTATTCCTGGGAATACCGCTTGTAACGGTTGAAACGAGCGAACAGTCATACTACATTCGTCTATCTGCGCCACGTCATTACCATTGAAAATCGCGTAGGTTTGTCCTCTGTTAGTATTTACTACGGTATCGATGAAAGTGTTCGGGGGAAATCCTAGACTCGAGATACGTTTTGGCCAACCTTTTTTCAATTTGAAACTGGGGTACTCGATCATATAGACAATATTATTTATAAACAGTACTAGTTCACCCGAAGGTCTTTGATACGCGGCTGATAAGGAGAAATTCTTCGGAAGGAAATCCATGTAGCTGTTTAGTATGTATGGTCCGTCGTATTTAGTATCGTCTATATTTATCGACCATACATAACGTTGGTACGTGACGAATATTCGATGATGCAATACCAATATCGTATCTACATATTGTAAACTACAGAGATCTATGTTGTCGGGTTTATTTGTTGTAATTTCGGTACTTGGTGGTGTTGTTGTTGACATTGGTGATGGTTGTGTAGTTGCCGGTTTTGAATTTTTATCTCCATAGAGTTGTTGAATGGCTAAAATGTCCTCTATGTTGAGTCTAACGATTTTATCCTTATTCTTAGCAGTGACATATGCGAACATTATGGAATCTTCATGTGAACTGTGTGTTAATCCTAATGCGTGTCCAATTTCATGCGTTAACGTATTAAGCAGATAATCCTTGTTACTAGCAGATTTTTCGGTTAGATATATATGCCATGGTTCTGCAGCTTCCACGTGTATTTCAGCGGTGTAATTAACAACATTTGAAGGATAGAACGCGTGAGCGAGTACTCCACCAGGTCCATCGAACGAGGAGGAGCAAATTTCCTCGTTGCGTTTACGATTAGCGTACGTGTGTGTGCCACTACGATAAGATATTAAGATGTCGGGATTTAACGTTTTGCGTTGAAACGTTAAAGACGAATTCGCTGCCCATAGCGAGAACGCGAATGCGGTAGTTGTCAAGATGTGCACATCCGCCAAATGAAAGTTCCACGTGAGATGTGTTTTTGCCCATTTCCTCCTACCTGTATTATGTTCGTGATGCAAAATGTCCGGGAGACCACACCGTGGTTTACGTATTTGATACAACGTATAGTTATTTAATGTACCATCACCCGGTATTTGATAATATTCTTGAAATAACGAAATCGCCTGTTTAAGTTCTTCCTCTTCAAATGATAATTGTGTGTTGTTTTCACTCTTACGCAAGTAGCCGTACTTTTGTAGATACAGAATTGTTTCAGTATCTATGCCTTGACGATTTGTCGCTATCGTTGACGCTGTTCTCATAGTAAGTGTAACGAAGACGACGACAACGACAATGACGAACGCGGGGGACATCGCGATGTGGCACAAGTATACGACACGCAATAGGAAAATAAAAAAAATCGATGTGTACTCGAACACTTTGTCAGCGTAATGAATCGCGTTCCGTGATTTTTTTATATATACGACACGACGAAATGCTTCGTCAATAATAATGAATCGCGTCTCGTACTCTTTCATGTGTTTGTTTTTACATACGTTTTGTTTTATAATACGACAGCATGTGACTTTTTGATGAAGAAGGAAAACGCTTGAAAAAAATATTATACGATTTTGCGAATAACATTAGTCAATGGATTATACTCTATCACCCTGTCATGAATAATGAGACAATAAGCTGTGGTGTTCAATGGAATATTTTCCTTACACTCGAATTCAATACGAATATCCACAGTAGCGCTTTTTATTGATTCGTTTTGACGAGAACAATCGATCACTACGAATGGGCCGTGTAAAAGAAATTCCCCGATAGATAACATGGCGTCGCGATTGTCGTTACCGTAGTATGTTTTTTGAAATTTTACATACATATCGTAGAGTACAGCATATTTTTTGCGGTCGAAATCTAAATTCATATCGTCGTAAGGATAAAAATCAGAATTTAAAAAAAGTTTCACATTAGTGAGATTACACACGTCGAATTGCGAAACATTTTGCGACGGTTCGTTTTTTTTCCCGGTTTGAAGCGCAAAAATTACGTATCGCGGTTTTTCCAATTGCGATGTTGTTTTAACAGCCCACGAATGCTTCACCAATGTAACACCAACGTTTCTACATCTATCGATTTCCACACCGTCTATCTCGTATCGAATCTCATCGAACATGAATGCGACGCAATTGTTCGACAGTTTTGGTTGTTCGGATTTGTCTCCAGGTGGTTTCTTCGCTGAAAATTTTCCCTCGACGTATAGAAAACTCTCACACGGTAACGTGTACAGATCTTGGTGTTGTATAGGTATTCGTATTTCATCGCTGTATCCGAACGTGGTGTTAGCGTATGGGTTGTAAGTGTGAGTCTCGATCTTAACGATACGGTCGTCGAAGATGGGTTCACTTCCTATAATGTAGAATATCGCGACTCATTTCTCACGACGAATCCCAGAGATCGTAGAAATGCGACGTTCGCAACGTTCAATCTGTCCTCCGTTCCTTTCCGCTTTCCTTCAACGTATCGATCGGTGAGCAATGATAATTGCGACGTCTGCGGTACGATTGTCGCCGTAGATGTATTCTTACAATCGTGCGACTCGTTCAGAACGAGCATCTTTTGTTCGTGAGCATATTTTTATCGTTTACGTCGTATATGAAGTCGAATCGATATCGCCTCTCCACGAAGGTTTATCAACTGTCCGTTTTGATCCACTATACGTATCGTTATATCGGTAACGTTTCTCGCGACGACTGGGAGATAAATGACGTGTGTAGGAGTATCAGACAATTTATATCCAGGTGGAACGTTCATCGCGAATTCGTGTATCGTATGCGCTGGTTTATCGTTGTTGTACGCACCCGAAGTAATGTTGCATTCTACACGAATTACAGTTACATTCATAATGTTTACAGGTTTGTCAGACGCGTACCACTTGTTCGGTTGTATTACGCGAGAGTTCGAATAACCTAATAGCGAACCGATGTTATTAGGTTTCGTAAAATTTATCCGGTACGCACATTTGATCTCGCTTCTCATAGTATTCTCATTGGCTCGAAGATTCAGTATCTCTTCTGTATGAATACTATCGTTGCCATCGTTGTCGTCGAATATGTACGCGTAGTCGTTATCATTATCTTTGTTGTCAGACGTTCGTCGTAGTATGTGACGGATAGCAGCTCTCAGATACTTGTTTATAGCACTCAATTCGTACGATCCTTCGGGAATCGTGATTATTTTGTCGTCGGTATCGAAGTAGAAGTTATTATTCGTGGAAGTAACATTCGGTATCGCATTGTACGTTTCGAAATTCGTAAGACCCAATTCGTATTCGCCATTACTTAAATCCAACGCAGGAAAGTAATTCGCCGTGAGAATACTGGTTGTTCCAGTTAACGTGAGAGTCCACGACATGACGTAATCGAAGATAAACGCTCAACTGAGACGACTCGCACACGACACATTATTAGATATATCTTTTCCTCCAATCTATTTCTCGAAGAAATCGTAGACACAACTGACCACAAATACTCTGATCAAACGTTTGATAAGAGCGACGATTATACATTACGTTGCTTCCGAGATAGTGTTCGAGTTCCCTCGATGGTCTAAGATTGCCAAAATCGAAGTAAACTGCATTATTTCCCTTTTTCGCATAAGCAACCCAGTGTGTTCCAGCATTTTCCGAATTATCGAGATTTACGATACCGCTTTCATTACGATGTGGTTTCGTCGGTAACGCGTCACGCATAAACACACCTCTGAAGAATGGTAAACGCAAACGATATGCCGCACGACTCAACTGTTCGTTCGTTGTGATACCGGAGAGCGGTATTTTAAGAGTCTCTAATGTTTCCTTCCACGATGTTTTTTTTTTTATCTCTTGCCTTTCTTTTTCTTACGTTACCACCACGTTTGTAGGGCGCTAGATACAGTCCGCGACCTTCCGTCTGACGTCGAGCGGCTTTGCGATCGCTTACAGCTCTCGCTACGCTCGCCGCTCCACCGATCAAAGACCCGAGTGCACCCAACATTGGTAAAATCGGTAGGAAACCTCCGTGTTTCGTTATCGGAAGTAGTCTCTTCCTTTTCGTTTTTTTCCTTCTTTTCATACCCATTTCTAATTTCGTTTTTGCTTTCATGGCTGCCCATACAGCGGTCGCGGCAGCTTTCTCACCAAACGTCGAATCACTCGCTCTTATACGTTCGCGTGCTTTTTCGGCGAGAACTCGATCGGCAATGTGACGATCGGCGAGATCGTTACTTCGCGAATAGGCGATATCGTGTTCGCGACACGCCGCGTCTAATCGATTTATACCTCGATCACCACGCGCTAGTCTTTTCGCGAGACGAGTACCGGGCCCACAAAATTGATAACCAGGTATATGTACTTCAAACGGAAGCGCGTTTATCGCCTTGTCAAATAAACCTGCTCCATACGCAGGAATCATTCCCTCGTCCTTCACGCTATCTTATTTCATACGACATATGTCACAATTTTTGATAAGTGGTGGCGGACCGTCTATGTGTGTTCGTTGCCACGGACGATTGTAATGCTCTGTACACGGACGATAGCGTTGCACTTCAGGATCCGTTTTTAAATGTTCAGGTAATCGATCCCACAGTAACTCCACGTAATTCTTAAATTCCTGTAGAAGAACAATCTTCGGTACGTATTGCAATTGTTCGGCGGTAAAATCGAGAATCCGACGTTTATCCGTTAGTAAGAAAAACATTTTTTGCGATAACAACAACGACGACGATTGCTCTTTACAGTAAAACTGTGCGGATCGAGTGCCTGCTCGGGGATATAAATAGTGCTGGAAAAAACTCGCTCGCGTTACATCGCGCACGCGCGTTACACAAGTAAATGCGATTTGTACGGCAATCACGGTCGATAGGAGTGTCGAATCTCGACCGCAAGACGCGATTCACGTCCGATGAAACGGTTGGAGAAATTCGTAGACACGGCCCTTTACTACCGAATACAATTCGTTGCATCATTTGCGGACCATCTAATTGTGGTAAAACAAACGCTTTGATAAGTTTAATAGAAAGTCCACATGGTGTACGTTTCGAAAACGTATACGTGTATTCGAAATCTCTCTTTCAACCGAAATATCGATATTTGGAAGAATTACTCGAATCGATAAATGGTATCGGTTACCACGCTTTTTCCAACAATCGCGACGTCATACCACCGAAGGAGGCACTTCCCAATTCAATATTTGTATTCGATGATGTGGCTTGCGATAATCAGAATACTATTAGAGAATATTTTTCTATGGGTCGACATACGAACATTGATTGTTTTTATCTCTGTCAGACATATGCAAAAATACCGAAACATCTGATACGCGATAATGCAAATTTTTTAATACTATTCAAACAAGACGGTACCAATTTAAAACATATTTATAACGATCACGTGAACACCGATATATCGTATGAAAATTTTTGCACGTTGTGCTATTTATGTTGGCAACACAAATACGGTTTTGTGGTAATAGACAAAGATAGCGCGTTACGCAACGGTAGATATAGACGAGGATTTAACGATTTCGCTGTAGTGTAAAAAATCATTTGTAGTGTTTTTTTTTGTAAAAAAAAAAGTGAGCAGTACCTCTTTGACATTACGATAAGATGGTCAGAACGAAAAGTATCTCTGAACGGGAGAAAACAGCAAAACTGATCGCGAAGACTCGCGCGTCAATTCGTAAGAAACATCGAGCATTGAAGACTGGCATAATGGAGAATGAGATCGTTTTGGAGAAACAATTAAAACCTATTATCGAACCGTTGAAACAAATTGCTGGAAACACTGAACGTGGAGGTAAACCATTTGACAGTAAGTTTACGGAGAATAAGCAAAAGAATAAACGTGAGTACAGCGATGATGAGGATAATAATAACAACGACGACGACGACGAGGACGACGATGATGATGATGCGATTCCAACACAAAATACTCCCCAACGTCTTCCATGGAACAAACAAATAAATAAAAAGAAACGATCAAACGTTATGTTTGATTCGTCCATAATTCATTCGACACCAATAGAATCACAACAACAACAACAACAGGTAACTCCATTTAACTTGCGGGACGAAGAAATTTTTAAAACCGATGATGATCCGTCGTCGCTCGAAACGTCTGTCAGACAGGTGTTGAACACACCTCAAGGTCGTCAGAGATTGCAAAGTTAATTAGGACTGTTAGGACAAATATACGTAAATACTCTTTTAACTGGTGATTCAAGAAACGAAATCGATCTTGTCTACGGTGTTTATTTTGATGAAAACGGTACGATATTAGGTAGTAAAAAATTTGATGTAGATACGGACGATACTATAATCATAGACGGGGTGAGGTACAAAGGTACACCAGGTCTATACGAGCTGATCTTCAAGAAAATTCCAAACGATGCTATCTATACAGAGAATGATAAACAAACATACAAACATATATTATTGATGACGAATGCTCACAGACGTGACAATGACGCCAGAATGCCTATTAAGAGTAACAAAGGACACAAATATAAAAACATTATCGCTCCGCTCTTAGTAACTCATTGTAAGACCAGTGGCACTAGTATTGGTTCAGGTATAAAGACAAATATACCATCCGGTACGAAATTGACCAACAACGAAATAGATTACGTTTATTGGGACGACCCCAATGAGTTGGTGGATCGTTTTCAATTACTCGATGCTTCTCGTAGAGCGGGTAATAACGAAATATTGTCACGACAACGAAATATTGTCAATAATCGAAGAACTTCGCGAAGCTGGGTTAATTATAAATTAAACTGCTATGACGAAAATCGTGACAGTGATCAAATTCGCGTGAACTCGATATGATGTCTGTGAATAAATTTGGTATGTCTATGAGGGGAAACGAAATCGAAAAATCACAATCGTCGATAGAATCTTTACGAAATTACGTGCACGACAATGGGCTTTGTCTGAATCCGGATCATTACGACGCGAAGGAGCGAAAAATAGAACACGTTGCCGGGCCGGAATTCTACACCGATGTGGTAAACAAAAGCTACGTCGAGCGTACAATTCGAGATACGCGAAACGAGATCGAGAAATCATTTAGAACGATAAGGAGAGATGTACAGGAAGCGCATAGCGATGTGGAGAAGGTGCGAGGAAACGTGGAAAAGAATGTGACGAGAATGTCTGACGAGATTCAGCATTTGAATCGAGATATAACGATACGAATGAAAAATGTAGTGACCAACGAGACATTGGAGAAATCGTTTAAAACGACTGGGAGAGATACGATCGTGCGCGCGCTTCAGAATACGCAGAAAGATATCTCGAACGATGTGGAAAAAGTACGAAACAATGTAGAGGAGGTCTCGAAAAGTGTAAACGCGCTATCGACGAGAATGTCTAACGAAATTCAGCGCGGTATAACTGATCTACATCAACAAATATATAAAACGGTGACAGAAGAGATGTTAAAGACTAACGAGATTCAACGAGGTGTAATTGATATGCGTAAACGAATAAATAATACAGTGACGAAGGAGACGTTAGAGAAATCGTTGAAAACGACAGGGAGAGATACTATCGTGCACGCGCTTCAGGATATGCAGAAAGATATGTCGAACGATTTGAAAAAAGTACGAGACAACGTGGAGGAAGTCTTGAAAGGTGTAAACGCGCTATCGACAAGAGTGTCTGATGAGATTCATCGAGGTGTAACTGATCTGCATCAACGAATGAATAACATAGTAACGAAAGAGACGTTAGAGAAAAATGCGATACTCGCGTTTCAGAAAGTGTCTGATGAGAGTCAGCGTCTAAATCGAAATGTAACGGATCTGCGTCAACTAGCGAATGACACGAAGGAGACACTAGAGAGAGCGTTTAAAAACGACAAAAAAGGAGATACAATCGTACTCGCACTTCAGAAAGTGTCTAACGATATACAGATACTGCATCGCGGTGTAGGTGATTTGCGTCGAATATGTCAAAGAAAGTGCGTAATGAGAACGAGATTCGGCATCTGAATCGAGGGTACCTGTTTTAAAAGATACGCGCGAGGCTCGTTTCTTGTCACAATAAAAGAGAGAGAGAAAAATAGATGAGTGTCGAGAAACAAAAACTCGTGAAAGAACTCCACGCGCCCGCGCGAAGAAATTTTCCACGTCGTCGCGTCGTAGTGCACGACCGCGATGATTTGTGGCAAGCCGACATAGTCGAGATGCGTCCCTACGCGCGATTCAATAAAGGTTATAATTACATTTTAACCGTTATCGATGTTTTGAGTAAATACGCATGGGCTCTACCGCTCAAGAGCAAGAACGGAAGCGACGTAGCCGCAGCGTTATCTAAAATATTTCGCGAGGACGAACGATACCCACGAAACCTGCAGACAGATCAAGGAAAGGAATTTTACAACACTACCGTGCAAAAAAAAATTGTGAAAAGATACAACATAAATCATTATTCGACGTATTTGGTGATGAAAGCGTCGATAGTGGAACGATTCAACCGTACACTCAAGAATAACATGTGGAAAACATTCACGTTAAACGGTTCGTACAAATGGATCGACGAGCTACCGCGTCTATTGTCAGATTATAATCATCGTAAACATCGAACTATTGGGATACGACCGATAGACGTAACCCCCATCGTTGCAAAACGACTCTTGTCGACGGTATACAGTCATGTAAAAATTGCCGCTCCAACGAGATTCAAGGTAGGCGATCCAGTACGTATTAGTAAATTCAAGACAATTTTTGAAAAGGGTTATACACCCAATTGGTCCACCGAGATTTTTCACATCATTAAAACACAACGTACGAATCCCGCAACGTATCTATTGAAAGATTATCAAGGAAAGCCGATAGCTGGTGGATTCTACGAACACGAATTGCAGCGAGTCTCTAATCCGGACGTTTATCTCGTGGAAAAAATACTACGCAAACGAGGAAACAAGGTGTACGTTAAATGGTTAGGAATGGACAATTCACATAATTCTTGGATAGATAAAACGAATGTATTGTAATTTTTTCTTTTTTTATTTATTACAATAAAAAACTAAAAAAAACTACAGAGGTATTTTATAATGTCCCCAAGGTAGAGTAGCGACCGATTCGGGTACGACGTACCGCTTGTCATCGTACGGACTAAGAGCGAGCTTCAATTCAGACACTGTGTAAACTTCGTGCAACGTCGATCGTATGCACGACTGACGTCTCGACTGTACCGTCGCATCGTTCAAATATCGCACATAATCGTCGAAAGTGATCGTTTTCGCGACTACCTTTTTCTTGATACCCTTTATTCTCTTTGTATCACTCTTTCCGATCACTCTCAATGCGTACATCTTCGCTCTGAGTCCTATGAATTCTGTCATGATCGCACCATTATTTTCATCTTTCATCAAACCGGGTATTTTATTGTTAGCTCGTGGCACATCATACGCATTTCTCTCAGGATAATCACTCGTGTCGAATCTCGCGATATCACGCTTAGTGTTCTCGTACACATTCTTACATTCTAAAAGATAAATTAAGCTGTCCGTATCCGTGTACATAATCTTACATCTATCGCGATACAATGGTATCATGTATTCATAGTAAATTCATACATACGCAACTTAGATATCTCGAGAATGCACATACCTACGTATATCGGTTTATTTAATTTCACCTCGAGTTTGCGCAATTCAACAGCGATCAGATTTTCAGAAAAAACACTTCTACTGTGAAAATTCGGTTTCGCTATCATCGCTTCTGCACCGTGTCTCCCATCCCAACGCGTTATAAGCCGAACGTTAACATGATCACGTACGTTCTCCATCGTTTTTCCAAATACCGCATTATTCATTAATTTGTAAAGATTTTTCTCGAAATCGTTATTGGCGAGTATTCTAAATCTCGTATTAAGTTCAATATATCTGCGAAGCCATGGGAATTGTGCGAATTGTAATATTCGATGAATTTTTTTTACTTGTAATCCATGCTGAATACATTGTTGTAAATTGCGATAGTGCACGATATAGCGCTCCTTATCGTAAAGAGTGGCCAATAGTTTGTCATTCCGTTTTCCGGGAGGTCGTTCGCGATTGGGGCAGAATGGAAGGTCTGCATGAGCGTCGTGTACGTTTTGCGGATACGCAAGATCGACTTCTAGAATATAACCGACAACGGAGTCTGACGACACTGACATTACGTCAAAGTGCTCGATGTCGTCGACCCATTGAAATTCTCCGTACGGTAAGGATTCGGACATCGCCCAACCGTATAGATTGTTCACATCGAAGTACATGAGATACGTCGAAGGTTTCGAAGGATCGTACGAAGATGTATTGTACTTGTTATTAGCTTGCGCGTATCTATGCGAACATTGACTTAAACCGCCACGTATACCACGTTCCACAAACATCACCATATCAATGTCGGTGAGTAATTCGAATCGAATACCAGTGTATTTCAACATAGCGTCCCACGTATATCCCGGTAAAGTGTAATAATACGTTGGATCCAATCCATAACTATCGATACACGTATCACGAAAATTTTCGAAAACATCTGCTAATAAAAGCACATCTGTCTTAAGATACAAATCGCTGTAATCGCCGAGAGTCTCTATGCGGAAACGTTGCCAAACGTTTGTCGCGTGTTGATAATCGTCATCGGAAGCGGTCTCGTCGGTCAACGAACTGTAAAACATTTCACGCGATGGTAAACTAGTCTCGTCTAGTTTATCGATGCTGTCGACGTACTCGTACGGAAACACTCCTTTCCGCGTAAGCAAATCAAAATCCTCAGCGTCAAGATTGGAAAATTCCGATCGTGTGATTTTCAATTTACTCTTATCAAGATATGATACCAATTTTTCGAGACTAGTATTGAGAAATTTAAACGAATCCACAAAGCGCAATTTCACACCGTCCTTTCCCCATTTAGAGTTTACTGTATCCCCGACATGTTTCGTAAACGATATATAATTTTCTTTCGTTATAGGTAACACGTCAACTTTACCCGCAAAACTGTTAGCAATATCTTTTATGATAAAATGAGCGTCGTAACCTGCCAAATTGTGAAAGAATACAGGAATAACGTATGTATCCTGATAATGTAAATTGCAACGTGAATGTGCGGGACCTCTGTAACGTCCGGTCAAATGACAGTGATCGCGTACGCGCACATCTCCTTCCTCAAATGGTCGTTCGCAGATATGACAGTGAGTCGCGTTTCGAAATTTTTCCCACTCGACGTTCGATGTAAATTCCGCTATAGTCACATTATTGTCGAATATCGTTTTCGCACGATGCGTCAAATCGTATAATTCCTTGACAAACCACGATACGCAATCCTCGCCGCGATAAGATCTGTACATCGACGCAGTCTCATCGTATACGCAACGTATGTAGTACCCTACGCTGAAAACCTTGTGATGCTGATAGGTGAATCTTGAAATGTTTTCATCATTGATCCTCTTCTTCTTCTCCAGTATACACTCCAAATCCGCATAAACCACAAAGAGAAGCCGCTCCTTCTTATTATGATCGCGAAACGATAACCACTTATCGTTCTCATTCGGAAGAATAACAGCACAATCGTTCGTCGTAGTACAGTCAACGATGTGAAGCGACAACTTCTCACTCGTATAAAAGTAATGCAGACATCTATAAGGTAACAAATCGTACGCGTTACGCAACTATATATGTATGTATATATATTGTATATACAAAATCAATTAGTATACCCACCTATCGCACAGATACTTCTTTCCTGTATTCTTGCTCAATTGCGAACCTATTAATCGTGACAGATCTTTAATCCATGTGAAATGAGCGATAACATTTTCGTCATCGCGTCTCGACTCTTGCAAGTACAACAGATTTACGTGTTTCTCTTTCTTCTCTTTGGTTAGACGAAGAGGAACGATTACATTGTCACCGTCTTTTTTTCCACCCCTCTTTCTTCGCTCGGTAAATACATTGATAGATATATCGTTCAAAAGTTCAAATTTCGTAATTTGTTTTAAGGTAACAGGAAACTCGATACCCTCAAGATTCAACACAGTAGTATAATCCGGATACGATGATTTCCTATTCACATGACTTTGCACTGGATACAGAGCGGCGACCACTGACCAAGCGAAACACGCATTGTCTATCGAACGCACATTGATTACTGCCTTCTTCAGCATAATTTCTTGCGGCAGCTCCACCCAACATCCCGCATGCATAGGATTATATTTGTTAACATTTACAATCAGATTCAATATACGTGATAGCGCCCATCCACTATCACGTTCCTGAAACTCTTCCAATGCCGCTAAAGTATCATCTGTAACGTGTTTATCGTACCACTCTCGCAGATCAGATGTGTCGAAAAGCTCGTGATTTTTCGTAGTAATACTCTTAGCAGATCTCTTAGCATCCGCAACGAACTCACCGTTGAATATTGTATTCACTTTCAAACAAATATGTCTCTGAAGATTATCGCGTATCCGATCGAGAACGATATCTCTCGCGTCATCGAGAAATTGTCGAGGTTCGATGTAATTCGAATTCAACACCACACCAGTCAATACGCGATTGTTAAAAGCTGTTTCGATCTCCAACCACGAAAATCCCCCTCTTCTTTGCGATTCGACATAGCCAGTGCCCACATGTTCAAAACGTTGTCGTAGGACATTTCTCAAACCTTCCAATCGTGCTAGTCGAGCGATCGCCGCATTTATAACTCCGACAGATGTTCGTCGACGTTTACCGCTTCGACACGTCTCCCGCAAGAAATCGAGACTCTCGTCACATTTTTCCTCCCATACTCGATACGCGTTCACCGTATCGATACTCGTCGCACGATGAAATAGATCCTCCACCTGTTCATTCATCTCTCTCTCTCTATATTAAAAACAAAATCACTACCCTCGCTTACACGTGAACCAGAGCGTTTCACCGCAACTATCTCTAGATATGTCGAATTTAATTTTTTTATACATCCTTCCAATGTCATCGATTCGCACACCTTTCATAGCTGCATTTTCGTACCTTCTTGTGCGATCGTCGACAACAACTACCGCACTTTGAATCCATAAAATTTCTCGCGAACAATGATTCCCAATCTCTCTCCGTAAATGGTGTGTGGCTAAGTTCCAACACTTCTTCTCCTTTAAACAAGATGTAACTAACGTAGGACTCGATACCATACGCTCGTAACAGTACAAATCACTACCTACATCCGAAACCGCACTTGACGGATCGCTGTCCGTACTCTCGTTCGGACTATTATCGCTATCGCTTAACATATTATAATCACTGTGAGAAGCACCTTACCAGTGCATTTATATATCGTTCCTTCGTCGGAAACAACAAACCGCAAGCCCATCTTATCTTTTACAAATAATAATAATAATACGCGTATAAAAACACGACGCATCCTCTCACACACACACATAAGGATATGTGTAAGGAAAAAATTCATTATTCACATTTTTTCTTTTTTTACTTTTTAATAAAATGCAAAAAATTAAATTAGTACATACATCATAATATATAAAGAATTATAATAAATTGTTATAATATATAAAGAATTATAATAAATTATAATAAATTGTTATAATATATAAAAAACATGCACTATTATTCGTTTTGATATTTTTTATACTGATTGTACAATTTCATTACATTTTGCAATGCGCAATGGTTTTTGTGTCTTCCACACCGGAAGGTATTAATAGAATCTAAATTTTCCAACGATTCAATGTCGTTGAAGTGATTGTCGATCGTTTCCACAATAATATTGTCGTTTTTTACAATATCCATCAACCACCCCCGTTTCTCAAGACCTTTCACGTAAATTAAAGCATCATAATCGTCGCTCTGTCCATTCACAGCCTCGGTTATCAAGCGTTGCACCATACGGTATGGCACCATCCCATCATTCCAGTGCAACCCATGATGATGCGCCATCAACCACGAGGCGTGCGACTGATCTTTCTTCGTTAGAAAACGCCATGGCATCGGACACATGAAAATGTGTCATCTCCCTTCCATTTCTCAATATCGCCACCTCTTTTACTACGAAGAGCTCATCCACGACGAACTCTTTAACAAAAAAACCACGTATAATACACATAATGCACACGTTTTGTAAAAAAATAAAACCAGAAATACGAACTGTACCTTGTAAATCGACAAATGTCGGCACCATAACTGTCAGATGTGTCGCCAGTACCGATTAAAACCACACCAATGTGACAATCGCGCAATGCGTCTCTCTTTTATTGTGTCCTGCGTTCTCTCGGTGTGAAGGAAACAATCATAAGTAAAAGTGAAATAGCTATGTAGGATATGCGTAAGTAGTAGATAATATGTGATTATCGTATGCGTCTTTTCCTCTCTTCTATATATATACTTTTTTAAAATACATTTTTCTTTTCCTTCATTAGCGATGGTAATTTCCTTAGATCATCAGCTACCCAATCCAAAAGCCGATTTACCACTTGCTGCTTACGATCTCTAGGGGAAGATGTCACAAATTGTGTTCTCATTTTTGCATATTTCCACCATTGACGTTTTTCCTTATTCTTAATATCATGAATGTCATACAAATCTACGCGAATCAATTGATGTCCAGTCTGTCCTTCCGAAGTACTCACAGTGTACAGCTGACCATGTTCCAATTTTGTCATATATTGGGATATTCCATCGTTTTGCTGTTTCGAGGTTGAAGCAAAAAGCGCGTCCATACCTCCAGATGTCGATTCTCCTGACGATGCAAATATCTCACGATCAATATTCGGCACATCGATAAGTGTCGCCATGTGACATCTAACGTATTCCTTCAAATCGTGTAACCATTCGAGGTATGTATTTTTCGTCATGAAATCTTCCATAAGCAAATGATGCAATACTTTGCTCTCGGAGGTAGAAAGGAAACGATCCAGCTCTTCCACAGAATACGTAGAATTCAACAAACCTCTCGTTTTCAATACATTCAAAAATGGCATTAATGCATCTTTCATTGTCTTTGCCTCCCTCATACGTATCGTATTCGGATCTATCTTTCGCTGATGTACCATATAGGTCTGTATACATCCAATCATCATTCGCAGATTTTTTACAAACGTATTCGTAATCCACGTCTGATGTATTAAATCGATTATAGAACCCATAAATCGTTTCTTCGAACACATCTTCCTCTTCCTCTTCCTCATCTAATAGTTGTTCAAACGATTTCTCAATGGATCTCGTCGGTAGCTCCTCGACCTCTTTACTTCGAGACTCCATCGTAGTAGTAGTACACAAATAATATTGATACGTTTGAAACCAAAATATATGTATGACGAAAAAAAGCCTCGCCCATACGCATTTATATACTATTGTCCATCGGACATGTTGACGGATGTGGTTTCTATCGAGGATGCAAAAACTGCATAAAAATAGACACCCTTACGAAGAGTGAAACGTCATACGAGAGAGAACACATCCTAAAAAAAGGATGCAATAATGTCTTATCACATCTTTGTGGTATCTATCAAAATGACAGAACTGCGCAAAACTGCATATCGAAAAATCTTTAAGGGCTCGACAGAGGATGCATGCGGTATTAGACAAAAACTATTTTATAAAACTGCATAAAAATAGATTCTTATCATATCCTTTAAGAACGCGGTGTAACTGTGGAAGAGAAAATAATATTTATTGTTTCGTTTATCTTTTTTTATTATTAAACTAACAGCGACCGAACTCGACGAACGAAACGTTTGTGCGAGCGAGAGCGACGACTTGGTGCGAGCGAGAGCGACAACTGCGTGACGGATTTCGCTATCCTTTTTTTATTACTTTTTTTTGTTTATTAAACTAACAACGCAACGACAACGTTGGTGCGAGCGAGAGCGACAAACGAAACGTAACGTTGGTGCGAGCGAGAGCGACGGTAAAAATGGAGGACCGTATCTTTAAAGGAGATAAGACTACATTATTATATTATATATTTACAGCGAGTGAGAAACCCGTTAGTGCGAGTGAGAGCGACGGCACGCACGCGGGAAGAAAAACGCGCGAATCCCTTCAGTCGCTCGCCCGCTCTCAAGCTCGCCGGATCATCGTCGTCGCGACGCGTCACGCCGTGACGTCACCAGCTCACACACACATGCGCCTGTGGGGACGGGGGCCGGGGAGGAAAACCGCGAGAGGTGGTGGGAGGCCATAGCAGCTCGCTCATTGGCTGCCCCCCCGCACCACAATACCCCTCTCGCCCAGTTTTCCCCCCGGCCCCTCACCCCGCGGCTTGCCCCATACAAGGCTTAGAATATACATAGATATGCTACTTGTTTGCTATTTTATTTGACTGTACATATTTCAAGTTATGCAAATTTAAACAATAGCATGGCATTTTGCTAATGTGGTCCTTTATGTGTATTGATTACTCACTGCTTCTTTTTTGAGATTTTTATTTCAAAATAATTATTCCTTAAACTAATTGTAGTTCTAATCTTAATCTATAATTTATTATACGTTACTATAGATTTTTATAGGCTACTGCTTATAAACAAAATGGAAAATAATGATAAATCTTTCGCATAGGGACAGAATGGACTAACTGAGAAGAAAAGTACTCTACCATTTTGCAATTTTCGTAATAGTTTCGTAAGGTTAACTTATATAATATTTGAGTAAAACTTATTATCAATTTTACAGAAAAACTGCAAAAGACAAAAATTGTTTATTTTCTTCTCATAGAACTCTACGAATTTTTTCAGAATTTTTTATCAACTTTTTAGTTACTACATTTCTCATTTTTATCAATATAAAAAAATACGGTATTAAAAAATTCTTAAAAAATTCTTAAAAAATTCTTAAAAAATTCTTAAAGAGCTCTACGAAAAGAAAATTAACAATAGTCTCTTGCAATTTTTCTATAAAGTATTCGAGTAAAAAATTATTAAAGACCAATTTTCGGCAATTTTTATAAATTAATAATCTTGTTAACTATTGTTAAATGATACAGGACTTTTCCTCTCAGTTTAGTCCATTCTACTCCTATGCGAAAGATTTATCATTATTTTCCAAATACCCCGTATAAAGTTATATGTATATATGTGTATGTATATTTGCTATACATGCATATATTCTACAATACACTCTACTTTTATGTTAATTTTATAACTACTGTTTTCTAAACAAAACTAACTTTTTAAGACTATTTTTATGGAAGGCCACATTATCCATGTTTCTCTTCGATTCGCCATTATGCAATGCTGTCACATTTTTATTAATAGTGTTGTTACGTCCAAACCCTTAAAAATTTGGTCAAGGAGACAATGAGGGAGAATGGAGAGGAAGGACGGTCAGATTCAATTTCACAGGTATATGTGTGGAGACGAACATCTGTGAGTCGTACGCACCTTTTAAGTCCCGGAATCTGGGTCAACGTCCGAAGGGACGCTATGACACCTGTTCCACTGGACAGTGCGAACGTCAGTCCTACTTTTTCGGTTTTCAAGGAACTTAATCTCTTTGACCCGGGACTGGACCTCGTGCGATCTCAGATATTCGAGGGAAGTGAATGCGAGAGGTGATGTTAATAAAAGACAGAGGAATACCTTAAGTTACATTTATTAATAAAATAATAAACAAAGGATTTTGTACATTATAACTTCTTTTTACATAAATGTAGTAATGTGTGTGTGTGTGTGTGTGTGTGTGTGTGTGTGTGTGTGTGTGTGTACAATGAATGGTTTTTCTATGGGAAACGCGGGGGTGGACTGTAAATAATTATGACTTACTTAGTAGCTGTCCCCAAGATATCGGATAGGTTCTAGGCGAGTGGTCAAGGAGATCCGTTGTCAGCGAAGAGCGTCTGAAACGCAGTCGCCGTGGCGTATGGCTAACTTCAGTTACGATTTGATTACAAGTTCATACTCGGACGGAATCGCGAACTGGCGTGATTAGCGCGGGTTATAATGATTTTCGGACTGTGCGAGACAATAAGTAACTAAGCGCGAACTCCACTGACGTGGACTGAATGATTTAAAATTCTGTACTGACGTGAACCGGGTGCTTTAAAATTTGGTACTGACGTGAACCGGGTGCTTCAAAATTTGGTACTGACGCTCTGTACTTCCGCGGGACCTCTATTTATACCCCGAAAAAAGAGTGTTGAGCCCTTTGTCTAGGATGCTAAAGTTAGTTGTAATGTCACGCGAGATTTATAATTTTTATAACGTTTTATTGTAGTTGATCTAAAGTACATAGAGTAGTTTTGAGAAGAAGAGAAAGTGATTCATGGTTTTAAAGAGCCAAGATTGCTCCGAGACGGATTCTGTTATTCTCGCGGAAAATATGGTTAGATAAGCAGATGGTTACCATGCTACCATTGTCAGTTACGAGTCTGGTTTCAGATAACGCTCCTGTTGGAAGTTATTTTATGCGTTTACGCTTTTTTTAAATGCGACATGGCGCCTGTTTTCTAAGATAAAATTGTTAGTCAGTCTCGGATGATAAAGCCTAGATTTTTACTATTGCGTGACTTCGGTACATTTATAATGTCTTTGCAATCTTGTCTCTTTTCGAGTCTACATTAAGGTTATTATTCTTTCCAGGTTGATTGACATTTACGAGTTTTCGCGGCGCCTGTCCGATCCCTTTTTCAATTCTGTCAGTCCGTTATCAGAAGGCGCCGGTCGGGTTTCGCAGACGCCAACCATAGTCGTGGCGAAGAGAAAAAAAAATCGTGGCGTCTGTAGGACATAACACCCCCAGCCTTAGACAAATGTTGGGGTGTGAGAACGCAACATTTGCAAACCAAAAAAAGGTCGGTTCTTTTCTTTCGACAATTTGATGGGTTTGAACATATGGTCAGTCTCACATTTAAGTGTTATCCTTTACATGTGTGTCCCTTGGTTTATTAGAGAAGCATGAAAGAATAGGACGTTTCCAAAATTCGCCTCTTCAGTTCTTTCGTCCTTCCGTTTTACAGGTAAATGTCGATATCTTGGTATGCATCAACATTTTGATATCCGTTCGTAAGTTTATAGCTCATGTTATCAAAAAGCAGGAAAGAAAGATAGGATTCTTTTGGAATTCTTTCGTGCTCCTTGTTATGCTATAATGTGTATATACTTATAATAATGCAACTAAAGTACTTAAATGCTCATTGAAAGATACTCCTGAGATATAATTTTAGTTAACGCTAAGATTTGCCAATCTTTGCTGGAGAATTTGTATAACTCTATACATATGCGTGTATATTTTAATGTTAAATATATATATTATTTTTTCTTTTTCCTTTTCCCTTAGTATTGGCAAATGGGTGTTGGAATATTTGGAAGAATGAATACCTGAAAGTCGCCAACCTCCCAAAAAAAAAAAATTTATTGAATTGACCTGTGCAATGGTCGAAGGTACTTCCCATCTGCAGTCTAAAGTGTCTTATCGAAATCTTTTGATGCGGCTTCGACACTTATTCCTCAGCGGCTTGACATTTATTGTCGTTTTACCGCAAGTCAAACAGTTTTTGTATTCGTCCACAGACTTCCTATGGACGAGGCAAGGGCCATGTAGTATCCTTTATTTGGAATTTCTGCGTGGCAACGGTCGCAGGTTTTTATCAAGATACTTTGACAGACCCTGTGTTCCTTCAATGACATAATGCACTGGGATTTCGGTCAAATAAAATTATCGAAACTGTTAATTAAATTTTTCCATTTAATTGGAGTACAAAGATCTTTATACGATCTAGTGATCCGGAGATAGTGATAGCACTGGCGAATTATAGACTGTAATTGACGATCAGCTTTGCATACGAGGGAAATTCTTTTAAGAGGGAGGAGGAAAGCAGGACAATTTGCCTAAGAATAAAGGAAAGATGTTGTTCTTAATTAATCTCTCTCCAGCAAAAATCAGCTATATAAATCTCTTGTTAGTTTTTCTTAATGATTCTAGAAAAGAGAAAAAAAATTATTATTATTATTGTTGTTGTTATTATTATTATGATTATTATTATGATTATTATTATTATTATTATTATACTATCCCTGAGTTTCTCTTATTATATTATATAGCATATATATAGAGATGTATATATGTGTATATTTTTATGGTATAATCTTTATAACTAGTTTTATTATTAAAATTTTTTTATTATAAATATTCTATATTATTTACTTTCCATTTAGTAATTTTTTTTATTTTTTTTTGTTTGTAAATATATATATATATATATATATTCTTATGCTTATTATTATATGGAAGGGTACGTGCCCGTTCTCAACTTATCACTATGTTGGGCTTAACCTAATGTAATCAAAGTTTCCTTTATGTCGATTTGATGATACTCGCGAGCATCACCTCCGCTACGAATTTCTAACTTAATTAACGCAGCTTCATTTTTTATGGTCCCCAAAATGGACATCCGTCCCTCCTATTGATTTATGAGGAATCTGGTCAGGATCCTTGTCTTCCTTGGCCTAGACGAGCCGGAGAAGGGAGCGGTGTGAGCCAATCCACAGGGGATCCCTTGTCATTTTAGTTGGCAGAACCTGTCTTCCAGAATGTAAACCTCGAATAATCGGCGTTCCACGTTACGGCCCCAGTCTCGTAGAGAGATCGCGACCATTCCGTTTCTCGTTGACGTCTGTTATAATTCCGCGTTGCCATCCTCGGTTTTCGCGAATGACCCCGAGTTCTCCGACAACGATGTGATCGGGATGATGAAGCATGTGCCCCCTTCGTGTCATCCTTCGGGTTAACTCCTCGAGCAAGTCCTGGAAGTCTTCGCTCCCGGTCTTCAATTGAACCCAGAACATCGTAGGTGAATCCACTTTTACGACTTTCACTGCCATCGAATTCCGTGCCAATAGTTTGGTGTTAATGCATTCGATTTCCATATCGTCTATAAAAAGGTTATCGTGATACTTAAAATGTCTGCATGGCACCACATGCTATTGTATTTATCCATGTATATATGATTTTTATTTATTTATTTATTTTTTTTTTTTTTGAGAGAGAGAGAAAAGAGAAAAAGAAAATTGTGAATAGTGCCGGATTTTCTCTTTAATTACTCAACCCTTCAATTCAAGAGTATAGTTAGATTCTTCCCTCAAGGGAAAGAGAGGATAAATAGGTTCTAATTTAGGCTCAGTTTTATTATTGCTCTTGTAATTCGAGATCTGGAACGCTAGGATTTATATCTCTAGGTTTATCTCTTCCTAGATGTAATAAGAGTTGAATAAGTGAATCCCATACGGCTCCTAGTAGGTACACCGACCAACCGTATACAGTGTGTAGAGCGTACGAATGTGTCTAACAGCAGTTTGATAAGTCTAGCAATTAGGTATACTCCGATTAATCCAGCGCTGATATTGCCAAAGATTAAAAATTTATTCCAAAATTTTTCCCAAGCGGAGATAGCAATTCTTTCTATTGATGCTTCGTCTATAAGATTAGAGAGTGATCCTCCATTTATTACGGTGCCCTAATATGCCTCTTGCCATGGTATTGAGAATTGCGGGTCGCTCTACGGGAAACATTATGTGATCCTTGAGTTCTTCCAGATCGCTTTGTGAATATATTCCACTGGTCGCTAGTGCTCCTGAACTGGTATATTTCCATGACGGTTTAGTTGAAGACTTCATAATGGTGGGTGGTAGTGTCTCCACTGGTTTAGGCAAAGTTAGTAATTTTATACCATGAATCTCCTAAGAAGTATATGGTAGGTGCAAAAGAATTATAGGTAATCTGAGTTCCGTGACGTATTAATACATGCGTTTGCGGGGTCAGAAAATATGTCTCATTTCCTCGTATTACTGGAAGCTGCTCGTAACATTCTGGTTCGAGCTAATTTTACTTCGACTGATACACATTTCACCATGTGAATAATTTCTCCTGCCAAAAGTGCCATATATTCAAGTCCCTTCATAAAATGATACGCGAAAATATCAGGCGATCTGGCGGCTATGGATAACGCATTCTGCATCATTCGATATTCGAGTTGACACTGTTGCAATAATATATTCCTGTATTGTTGATTAATTTGAGTGCGAACGTGTCTTTCTACGTATACAAATTTTGAATTTACGTATGTGAAGATATTCATGTTCACTGCTATAAAGCCAGAGCTTTTAAAAACTTCGGCACCAAACATCGTTTCGAAAATTATTAATTTCGGATGTTCGGTCCTGGTAAGCGTATGTTCACAAGTAGTATATATGCCAGTGCTAGTCAAAGAGAGAATCATATTGGTCGTGATTATTGAACAGACCGTTTGAGATCGCTCATTGGTAGCACCAAGTATTTTATTAGCGTATCCATTATATAGTACGCCATAATTGGAACTTCTGCAATGATCGACAGGTCCCAAAAGGTATCCCCTCCCTCTATGTCAGTGCAATGAGTGGAACTCAATTCACAAGTTACTCCTGATCTGAGGTGTACATGGTTTGTATTTATCCGAACGTCAGCAATGTAATCTTGTAAAGTAATTTTGAGGCTGCCTAATACAATGACATTTCCCCAATTTCCATAAGGATCGGAATAAGCACTGCCGGTGCATACGCCGTCATTGTCAACATGCCCGGCTAAAATTATTGAACGTGATGCGGTCTGATTAGATAGCAGACCTGTTATGTGAGTTCCGGCTATTTCGAAGCTTCCGTAGGTATGCATGCGTCGACATGCGTCTCGAGATACATCGGCTATGTATGAGAATTGCCCATTATATACGTCCATCGTATGTGAAAACATTCCACATCTTTTTACTGTACGATCTATTTTGACTTTACATTGTATAATATTACTTTCACAGATTTAAAGTCGTTGAGTTGAAGTACTTGTATATAGATTTTGCTAGAGTTTACATTCTGCGGGAGAATATCACACTCTTCAATATTTAATAATGATAGTGTAGTTAAATTTGCTGCTGCGAAGCCACAGTCGTATCCTATTATTCCGTAAGTTCCTCGAGTCCATGTTATTAATATAAATATGACGGTTTTCCTTTGATGCAGCTATCCATCATCTGAAATGTCGATTTGATTTGTTTAACTATTATGAAATGGTTTAATGTGAGAAATTCGCAAGCGGTTAGGGTGAACGATGCGACTATTTTTCTTTATTTTAATTTTAACATTATTTTTATTTAAAATTTCCAAGACTTCATGAGGTCCGGTATATTGATCTCCAAATTTTCCAGGTTTTGGTCCCTTTAATAAAAATACATGATCTCCAGGCTTGAATGTCTGTGGATTAATTTTCTTGTCGTAATGTTTTTTTTATTTAACTTTAGCTTCTATGACGTTTTCACGAGCATTTGTTTGGATTGCATGGAGTTGCGTAACTAAATTTATTAGACAATCGTCGTAATTAGCTAATTTGTCTTCCGGGTTGAAGAGCTCATTTGACGGTATTCTTGCTATTTTACCGAACACTAATTCGTATGGAGTATGTTTCGTAGCCTCATGAACGCTAGTGTTGTAATTAAACATGGCTAAGCCAATCCATCTGTCCCATTGTTTCTGCTCGTTTGCGTACTGTTTCAGGTATTCTAATGCGTGATGTGATCGTTCTAAGGATCCATTTGATTGAGGATGAAATGCAGTTGTACGGAATTTACGGATTCTGAATATATTTTTGCTATTTTCTTCATTAATTCGCTGATAAAATTTCTTCCTTGATCGGTTAATATAGCTTTAGGTGCTCCTAATACGCAAATAAATCTGTCGACAAAGGCTTCTGGTATTGTCTCTGATGTTTGATCCGATAAGGGTATCCCCATGCAAAATTTAGTTAACTGATCTTGCAGGGTTAAGATATATTCGTTACCTCTTCCAGTTTTAGGTAAAGGTCCTACGATATCCATGGCTACTTTGTCAAAAGACGATCCTGGTGTGTGATTATCATAGGTTGTTTGGTTTTTACTCGAATGAGTTTTTTTAACTGACATTGTAAACATTGTTGTATATATCGTTGAACATCGGACTTTAGATTTTCCCAATGGTATTTGTGTTTTATTCTGTTGTAAGTCTTCGCGACACCTCGGTGTCCTCCCGTAGGTAAGCAATGTATTTCTCCGATTATCGTAGATCGAAGATCTTTAGATGGGTTTCACTAGTCCATTGCATATAATTAATTTGGTTGATGAATCCACAAAAACTAATTGCAATGCGGTTTTGATATTATTCCATGGCACGTTGTTAACATGATCGATTTTAGCAATGCTAACAATTTTTAATTTTAATTCTTCAGTGATAGATTGTAAATCTTTTATTACGGCGGAAATCTGGGTGAAGGTTATCGTCGGTCCCTCACGTTGTCCTTCGCTAATAGGCAAGGCTAAATGATAGTATTTTTTGTATTTTATGACTTTGGCTTTTCCTAGAGCGAGATTTTCTAAGTGAGAGATCTCATTCCTTTCAAATAGTTTTTGCGAACCTGAGTCTAATGGTTTCCCATTGGTATCGACAAAATATACAATGTTATCCTTTCGTAAAAATAATATAATAGATCGCGAGAATCGAGAATATTGTTTTTGATTATTTGATCGTTAACAATAATAAGCCCTGTTTTTCCTTTTAATTTCTGAATTTTATATCCTTCTTCAAATTCTTTCTTTTCTTGATTTTCCTCTTCATCGTCACTTTTTACATCGCCTTCTCCGTCCAATGAATCATTTCTGTCTTTTGCTCTATCCGTCTCATTCTTTTGTTGTGGGAAATCTCTGGGTAGCTTATCCTGCTGGGCGTCTCTATTTTTTGCTGTTTGACTTTGAGTCTGAATTTTATTACTTTGAGGAATATTGCGCGTTATAGCCTTTTCTATAGTTTGTGGCTCTTGTGGTTTCTCTGTCTCCTTTCGTGCAGGAGATGCTGAATTCGTATCCTCTTCAAGTGGATGATCGTCTGGAAATAAGTCTTCAAGTGGTTCGTCATCAGTCAAATATAATTTAAAATCTTCGTCCTCTTCGTCTTCCTCATCTGATTCCTTTAGCATTCTAGAAATCATTTCTGCATTTTTTGGATCGTTAAGGTTCAAAGGCTTGTGGTGATTAATTATAGTGCAGTTCGCTTCTTCAAGGTCTACCGGATTTCGTGACAATGCATTTACGTTAGTTTTACCTGCTTTATATATCACGTCGTAATCATATTCAGCTAATTTTAATCTCTATCGTAGTATTCGCATGTTTGCGTCCTGTGCATTTTTAAATCAGAGAAGAGGTTTGTGGTCCGTAATCAAAGTAAATTTCCGTCCATATAGATAAAGTCTAAAATGCTTGATACAATACACTATGGCTAAAGCTTCCTTCTCATAAGTGTCGCATTTTATTTCATTTTCGGTCAGAGTTCGCGAAGCGTATGCTATCGGTCGATCTTTATTTATTTCTCCTTGTGATAGGATGCTTCCAATCGCTATTCCGGAAGCATCAGTATTTAATATAAAAGGTTTGGAAAAATTGGGATATTGCAAGACAGGTTCTTCGCACAATTTCTCCTTTAACGCTTGGAAGGAGTCTTCTTGATCTATTGTCTATTCAAATTTAGTGTCATTTTTTAACAAATTGGTGAGGGGTTTAGTTAATTTTGAAAAACTTGGTATAAATCTTCGGTAATATCCGGCTAATCCAAGAAATTGTTTGATATTTTTCGGCGTTTTGGGCTTTGGAAATTGCCTTACAGCTTCTAATTCTTCGGATCGGGTTTAACTCCATCCTTACTAATTATGTGCCCCAAATAAGTGACTTCGGTTTTCAAGAATTCGCATTTGTCAGACTGTAATTTTAAATCAGCTTTGCGCAATCGCTCTATCAACAAATTATACTTCCTTTCGTGTTCTTCTAGCGTAGATGACAATGTCATCCATATACACAAATAGTTCTTCGCCTTGCAATCCTGATAATACTAAATCCATTAACCGTTGAAAAGTAGCGGGCGCATTCTTTAATCCGAAAGGCATTCGGTCAAATTCGTAATGATCGAAAGGAGTTGTAAATGCAGTTTTATGATTGTCAACAGGATCCATCTTTATTTGATGAAATCCGGACGCTAAGTCGCATACTGAGAAATATTGCGCTCCGCCTAATTGATCCAGAATATCGATAATGTTAGGTAACGAGTAAGCGTCCTCGGCAGTTTTTTCGTTTAAGGCTCGGAAATCTAATACCATTCTCCATCGCTTGTTTCCCTTTGTGTCCTCTTTTTTGGGAACTATCCATATAGGCGTATTATACGGTGATTGAGAAGGATGCCTCCTTCTAACAGTTCTTCTACCTGTCTATTTATTTCTTCTTTATGAATTTGCGGGAATCTGTATTGTCGCGTATTTATAGGTCGATCATCCATTGTAGATATTTGGTGTTGTAATATATTTGTTGCTGACAACTTTTCTCCAGGGATGTGAAATCTGTCCTGGCTGTCAGTTATAAGTTTCATTACACTTGTTTTTTCGTGGACACTCAAATGCTCCAAACGCAATAGTTCTGTAATTTCTGTAAGTCTATTCTTTCCGATCTTTTCTGATACAACTAAGCATTCGCGTGGAATATTTTTCGTAAGTTCATCTCGACATTCTCGTTCAGTTCTTTCCTTATGTTTTGACTACGTTTGCGCATAAATTTATCTATCATTTTTTGAGATTGATTTTGTGTTGACGCCAGGATTTTTGAAGATGGTTTATTTTCCTTTGAATTACGAACATTTATATGAGGCTTACATGATTGCATTCTTTCTAGAAGTTCATCAATAATAATATGAGAGGAATCTTTTTGATGATTATAATTTTTTGCGGGAATTCCAACCCTTGGTAATTTAATTTTTTCTAGAGTGGAGCTCTTTGCCTTTGGCTCCTTTTGATAGAATTGAGTCGCATTGCATAGGTTGGTTATTTACCTCCTTGCAATCGATAGGAGTAGAATTTAATAGGGAAGTATGGAAACTTTCCTCTGCAATTCCGAAATTATTTAATTCTTCAGGAGGGGTTTGGTAACTTCCCTCTCCAAAATTTTTTGGATTATTTAAATTTTCAGGAGAGGTTTGATAACTTCCCTCTCCAAAACTTTTTGAATTATTTAAATTTTCAGGAGAGGTTTGGTAACTTCCCTCTCCAAAATTTTTTGAATTATTTAAGTTTTCAGGAAAAGTTTGGTAACTTCCCCCTCCAAGGATTTTGGATTCTAGGATTTCGGGGGAGATATATAAATATTCCCCTCGATGAATATTTGGAATAGAATTTTTCCTTGATTTTTTAATTCCTCTCATTGATTTATTCTCATCAAATACCTCAAAACTTTCATTTATTTTTCTGTTACTCTTATCTCCTGTCAGAACATCTCCGTTCATAATTCCGTCATTATTTGAACTGGCATCGTTACTAAAGTCTTCGAAATGGATTTGGATATCCCTTGGATGGTTAAAACTTTGTGCATTTACTATTTTTGATTACCACGCATTTCAATGCTTGAACTATCGTTGTCAAATAATTCATTCAAGGGTTTGAGGCGCAAGATTGGTACTTGTATCTCAACTTCTTCGTCTAACGTGCTTATGACGCTTAAATATGCTTTTCCAAAAACGTTTTCTACTATTGTATCTCCTAAGTATATTCCATGTGCTATTTTTAATTTCGGTATATATCCTATTTTTATCTCCGGATTTCTTCACATAAAATAAAGATTCTGATCGTAGTGGTGCGATGATGGTTTCTGGTGAAAAGAAAGGTATATTGACTCCTGATACATCTAGATATTCCTTTGCATAGTCAATTTTCGAGGAAGTCTGTTGGAAGAAATCGTTACCTAATATTCCGGATTGTAAGATTGGAAAATTACCTGATACAATATGGAATGTAATATTTTCTCCAAAGAGGGGTAAAATTATTTTTCCTAGCGTATAAACGGGATATTCGTTTATGCCATTTAATTTTAAAATATTGCTATAGTTGACAATACTGTCCTTAGGTAAAAAATTTTCTTTGATTATGTTTGGCCCGGAACCGGTATCTAACATAAAAGCTACGGGTGGTGTTGACTCGCAAAAGTTTACCTGAACGGTAGGCACGCGACTATGCTTGTCGAGATTTACAGTTACGGGACGTATTTCTAACGCGTTTTTGCCTCCTGGACCTTTTTTGATGTCAACGGGTGTGAAACTCGTTCAGACCCCTGTGCCACACCCGATTTCGAGGGGCCGCCGGAGTTTCCCTGTTCGTTTATCTTTCTTCGGTTATTGCTCGCAATTCTTAATTCGCAAGTTTCGAAGAAATGCCCTTGCTCTTTACAATACCGGCAGAATAAGTCTGAGGGTGCAGTGTTTTGCCCTACCTTAGATCGACAATTTTGCATTATGCCCAAGATTGTTACAGATTTGACAGATGATCCTTACTTTATTAATTGCGTTATGTTGCTCATTCTGCTTTTTCCAGCAGTTATTGGCCGAATGACCTGGCTTATCGCACCACTGACAGATTACAGAAGGTTTATTCTGACTATTGTTATTATCAGTTCGACAATTTTTGGCGTTATGCCCTGATCTAGAACATATTTGGCAAATAATGTTATTTCCCTGTAAAATATTGACGGATTGTCGTGCTTGAGGATCGCGAAGTCGACATTTGTCAGCGCTGTGTCCGCGTTTCTTACAGATTTGACATATTAAAATTTCTGTTCCGAAATTATTTAATTTTCTGCAGTTTGCAGCTGAATGTCCTTCTTTATAACAAATCTGAGGTTTCTCGTAATTTGTTAGTATTTAGTGCTTTATTCGATGTACTTTCTTGATTTCATCATAAGTCTGTCATCGAATGGAGTTCCTTTTCTATCCGCTACCGTTTCTTGAACATCTTGTTTCTTGCTATCCTTTGCTCAATTTCTGGTTTTAATCCCCTAATAAAACGCTTACACATGTCCTTTTCTAAAGATACTTTAATATTCTGATCGCATTTCCCGAAATTTTATATCTCTCTGTGCGGGAATGCACCGCGCGGAAAGATTCGAGTGAGAGAACGGCACACGGTTGATATGATACACGACAGTAAAGAGAACTCCGTTTCTTTGTAATTTAACAAAAGAATTTTCTTTAATATGCACAGTTACAAATTCAGAAAATATAATTAATTAAATATTAGATTAACAGAATATTAAATGCGGTCACCTTTTCCAAATTGTATTTGGAATCGCGGTGATGGAAAATCTCGGCGATTTTCTCGGCACTTCTCGAAAAGATCTGTCTTATAGCGGTTAGCACGACGGTTTTACGAAACGATATAGTAGCAAGACTATGACTCTAAGAACTCTAAGAAGGAGGAACGGCGAGATCGAAGCATTTATTGCTTTCGGCCTGGGCTTTCTTCATGGGAAAAATCCAATAAAATTTTGCCACAATCGTAATTATTGCGTGGCATTAGTTGTACAAAATTGATTGGCGCTTTGGATTCTTTTCTAACGACGTTCAACGTAACAGTCATGCGCGACAGAAAATCCGTACGTGGGATTGGTGACAGCGCGTGACGTATTCGTCGGAGCGCGGCGTTCGCGTGCGCGAATTGAATTGTTCTAGAACTTTCGATTGTCCGTTGCCGGTGCCTGTTTGCGTGTACCGAATTGTTTTAAAAAGACCAAAGAACGACGAATCCCTGACTTTGACGAGGATTAAGGTCAGGCTCGAGATGAAATCACGAGCTCACCTTATGCGTGCGTTCATTAACAATTACTGTCGGTCGATCGAAAGAGTTCTTACTTTTTTTCCGAATTACCGATCTCAAACACCCTCCATTATTTGTTTTCCTAAAATCTTTATCCGATTTGCGTATGTGATTGTCTTCCTCATTCTTTTGATAAACGCGGCCTAACTCCCCTTGCAATTGATATATATTTTTTGAACTGCCGTAGACTTGTTTTAGGTATTTGATTAATTGTGTCACGTTGTTAAAGTCTCGGTCTTGTATAGCGCGCTTCACCTACAATTCTTGTTCTTATGATTTTGGTGAATTGCGGTTCAGCTTCCTCTAGTAACATGGATTTTGTTTCCTCGCATCCCTCGATAAAATAGTTTAAAGGAATGTATTTGCTATCGAAAAAAGGTATGGCTTCGACAGCGTATTTTAGTGTGAATGAATAAATTATGCTGCATTATTCCGTTAGATCCCTCTGTTTTAGGGGTGGTCATAACATTAACTTTGGTTGAATTTTCGTCTACGAGATCACAAGAAGAGGAGAAATCGAGCATAAGAGGTTTGGACAAATTTGTTGAAATATTTTCTGTAATATCAATTTTATTAAAATCTAGATCAACGTCCACAGTAGTGGATTGAGAGGGTTTGGCAAGAGTAGAAGTGTATACTGTGTCTTGTGTATTTTATTTAGATTCAATTGAACACCGAGGGCAGTTTTATAAAGGTTTCCTGTTGTAGACTTATCGTGGGCGTCGATGGTTTGACGCCCTGTGCGTTTTGACTCGCGACCTACCGTTCCGAGTTCGAGTTTTACCGGTACGCCATAATGTCAACTTGTTCTTATAAGACTCGATCTAATTACTTGATTGCCTCAGGATGAGCCAATAAGCTTTTTAGCTTACGCAGGGAGGATGCTGATCAGATTGAAAGCTTGGCGCTCTTCCTCGGTGTTAGGTCCGAGGTGAGCGATTCCTGTGGAGCATCTTCGGGAAGTAGCGTCCCGGCGGCACCCGAAGCGCTGGCCGACCAATGTCGCACATATAGGCGACGCAAATTGGGAGTAGCCTAGGCTACGACGATCCGACCGATGATCTAGATTGATATCGCGGGGCTGTGGCAATTGCCCGCGTCATGGGTAGGATTTGCGGGAGTTGATAGTTGCATGCTGGCTCCTCTGGCAGGGTCCTCTGGCCACGACGGGTGAGCTGCATAACATGCTCGGAAATCAGCCTGCATAGCTGGTAAAGCGTGGATAGTCACTCGCTCCAATCAGTGAGTTGCTTGTTGGGACCTACATCCCGCAAACGCGACTGAGAGTCTCGGCATAACCGTGATGCGCTGATCGGACGTATTCCAGATCCCACACTCATGAGGCTCGTGTGAGTTAAGCTTAAATGCAGGTATCGCATTATTAAATACTCACACTCTTCTGTAGACTTATCGTCTGAGGAATCTGAGTTCATTATTCTTTCCAAAGATCATTTTATATCCCAGATGCCCCCAATTTTCATTGTTTTGTTACATCTAAGCCCCAAGATTCTTTTATTTCGATGAGAAGAAGGAGTTAGGAGAGGGGCCAAGGAAGGACGCAACCGCTGCTGACACCGCTCTTGTAGTTATCGTTCTGAGGCGGATGCCACAAGTCGGACGCACTTGATTATGTCCTAGATGTGGGTCAATGTCGATGCGCGACGGTATTACTCAATTTGAGATTGTGCATCCGTCGGTCCTCTTTTAGGTCAAAAAACTTAATCCTTTTGATCAGGGATTGGATCTGTACGATCTTTGTCAAGACGCAGTGAATCGGAAGAGCGGTGAAATAAAATTTAATCAATCATTTAGAAATATTCATAAAATTTTTCTATAATTCTCTTAAAGATCCAGATGTATGCAATGTACTTATATAATCATGTTATGAAATTTTTAATAATATAAAAATATATACATGAAGAGTAAGTACCGTGTGTATGATGGATGTTATTTTACAAAAATCGATGCTAGTGAAAAATAAGTTTCTGTGTGTGTGTGTGTGTGTGTGTGTGTGTGTGTGTGTTAAAAGGGAGGAGAGGAACTTCTTATGGATTTAATGAGGTATTTAAGTGACTGGAATATTTCATCGTACAACTTATTGTCTTCCGGAGGGACTGGAGAGTGAGAGAGAGAGAGAGAGAGAGCAGAGAGTTCTATGTTTTGAAAATTATGGAGAGAATAGGTAGGAGAATAGGAGGGGAAGGGGATTCAAAATCCAGAAAGGGTCTGAAGGTGTATTCCTGCGGGAACTATCGGTTGGCTTGTAAGATCTATCGGAGGTAAGATCTATCATAGGGGTGTTGGGGGAGCCTTGATCTCGATATTTTTAGCGCAAATGAGCCCTTTTTAGTTGACGACAGGCTTGAGGGGAGATAAATTGCCCGATCTATATCCGCATAATAATTGGGACGTTAGCTGAGTTTCTCGAGCTTGACCCGTTTCTTGCGTCCTGTTCTGTATCTGTTCCGCCAGACAATCTATTAAAATTTTCTCTCGTTAGTGCTCATGACGGATAATTAGAAGAACGTAGACGGAGAAAATAATTCCGAAGAGAAGGAAGGAAGAGATTTGTCAGGAGTTATGATTTGATTCTAGGGAAAGTAATCATGGGTTACTTAAGGCGTTTTATTGCTTAAGTAACTGAATATAGAAAAGAAGAATTACTTGAAGCGTTTTACCGCTTGAGTAATTCTGCGTAGAGGGAAGAGGTGAACTACTTGAAGCGTTTTACCGCTTAAATAATTCGGAACAGAGAAAGAGGTGAATTACTTGAAGCGTTTACCGCTTAGGTAATTCTAGATAAGAAAAAGGAAAATTACTTGAAGCGCTTTATCGCTTAAGTAATTTGTTAGGAGAAAGGATAGGCAGGGTGTGTCTGTGGTTAAAAAGAGAATAGATCGAGGAGAAATAAGGGAGGGAGAGAATATTGATAATCATATAACCTTGAAATTAAAGTAACATGAGGAAGAAAAAAAGGAATTTGTTCCCACTATTTGCTAGAAGTAGTGGCGAATTATAGCGGGAGTTCTCGGTGATGTCTTAGTGATGTCGCAATGATGGCTTTTAACTTAGTGTGAAAGATCTTCAACGTGGTTGATTTTGCTTGAATTGCACTGAGCAGAGAACCCCGCACTTTGAATAATTAAACTTATCGACTGATTTTGAATGTGACTGCTCGAAAGATTCTTTTATAACTAACCGCGCTTTTCCGAAGGCCCATACATATATACATTATCCCCGAAAAGTTTCCGGACATGGAACTTAAAATTGTATAATATTCAGATCAACTCGATAAAAGATCACCACAGACAAAAAAATAAAAAAGCATGTTAAAGCTTAAAATTTATACTTTAGTATGCTTTTGACCGTTTTACAAAAAAATTTTGTGAATTTTTTTGAATTTTGAATTTTGTATCGAGTCTTGCTCGATGTACCTTCCTGATTCTATCGTAAATCTGTCATCGAATGAAGTTCTCTTTCTATTCGTAACGCGTCGGCTACCATTTCCTGAACGCCTAAATTCCTTGTTATTCTTTGCTGGATTTCTGGTTTCAATCCTTTAATAAAACACTTGCACATGTCTTTTTCTAAAGATGTTTTAATACTTTGATCGGAAAGGGCATTCCCCGAAATTTTATGGGCTTCCATTATCTGTTTTCCTAAAATCTTTACCCGATTCGCGTGTGTGATTACGTCTTCTTCATTCTTTTGATAAATACGGCCTAATTCGCCTTGCAATTGGTATATATTTTTTAAGGCGCCATAAACTTGTTTTAAATATTTAGTTAATTGTGCCACATTGTTAAAGTCCTGATCTTGTATAGTGCGGCGCGCTTCACCCATAATTCTTGTCCTTATAATTTTTGTAAATTGATTCAGCTTCATCCGGTAGCATGGAGTTTGCTTCTTCGCATCCTTCGATAAAATAGTTTAAAGGGATGTTTTGCCGTCGAAGAAAGGTACGGCCTCGACAGCATATTTTAAGGCATATTTTAAGGTAGCAAATAAATTTTGGTGCGTCATGGTTTCGTCAGGTCCCCTCGATTTAGAGATAGCTACAATTGTTCTATGTTTATTTTCAGACGTTATACTACCGAATTCGCGCGCGGGTTAAGCGATAATATCCTCTGAGTCGGCGAAACCGTCAACACAAGGGTCTTAGAATTATTTGAAATCTCTGATTCATTCAAAGAAAAACCCGCTGCTTCAGATTCAAATTCGGAGGATTTGAGGGGGTTGGAAGTGTGTAATGTGTTTTGTGTACTCGACTTTAATTTATTTTTTCAGATTTTCTATAACCGTTTTATAAAAGCTTTCCACTTCAGATTTATTGCCAGAATTTATCGTATTCATTCCCGTCTCATAAGATCGCACTTACAATCCCGGACGAGTCCCAAAAAATTCATTTGGTCTGTTACGTCCAAACCCTTGGAAAATTTGGTCAAGGAGACAATGAGGGAGAATGGAGAGGATATGGAAGGACGGTCAGACTCAATCTCACAGGTATACGCGCGGAGACGAACATCTGTGAATCGTACGCACCTTTTAAGTCCCGGAATGTGGGTCAACGTCCGAAGGGACGCTATGACACCTGTTCCACTGGACAGTGCGAACGTCAGTTCTACTTTTTCGGTCAAGGAACTTAATCCCTTTGACCCGGGACTGGACCTCGTGCGATCTCAGGTATTCGAGGGAAGTGAATGCGAGAGGTGATGTTAATAAAAGACAGAGGAATACCTTAAGTTACATTTATTAATAAAATAATAAACAAAGGGTTTTGTACATTATAACTTCTTTTTACATAAAAAATATATATTATCTATAGAAAAAATATATACTATCTTATGGATGAATGCGTGCGTGCGTGCGTGCGTGCGTGCGTGTGTGTGTGTGTGTGTGTGTGTGTATAATGTGTTTTTCCATGGGAAACGCGGGGGTGGACTGTAAATAATTATGATTTACTTAATAGCTGTCCCCAAGATATCGGGTAGGTTCTAGGCGAGTGGCCAAGAAGATCCGTTGTCAGCGAAGAGCGTCTGAAACGCAGTCGCCGTGGCGTATGGCTAACTTCAGTTGCGATTTGATTACAAGTTCACACTCAGACGGAATCGCGAACTGGCGTGATTAGCGCGGGTTATAATGATTATCGGACTGTGCGAGACAATAAGTAACTAAGCGCGAACTCTACTGACGTGGACTGAATGGTTTAAAATTCTGTACTGACGTGAACCGGGTGCTTCAAAATTTGGTACTGACACGAACCGGGTGCTTCAAAATTTGGTACTGACGCTCTGTGCTTCCGCGGGACCTCTATTTATATCCCGAAAAAAGGGTGTTGAGCCCTTTGTCTAGGATGCTAAAGTTAGTTGTAATGTCACGTGAGATTTACGATTTTTATAACGTTTTATCATAGTTGATTTAAAGTACATAGAGTAGTTTTGAGAAGAAGAGAAAGTGATTTATGGTTTTCCTTAAAGAGCCAAGATTGCTCCGAGACGGATTCTGTTATTCTCGCGGAAAATATGGCTAGATAAGCAGATGGTTACCATGCTACCATTGTCAGTTGCGAGTTTGGTTTCAGATAATGCTCCTGTTGGAAGTTATTCTATGCGTTTACGCTTTTTTTAAGTGCGACATGGCGCCTGTTTTCTAAGATAAAATTGTTAGTCAGTCTCGGATGATAAAGCCTAGATTTTTACTATTGCGTGACTTCGGTACATTTATAATGTCTTTGCAATCTTGTCTCTTTTCGGGTCTATATTAAGGTTATTATTCTTTCCAGGTTGATTGACATTTACGAGTTTTCGCGGCGCCTGTCCGGTCCCTTTTTCAATTCTGTCAGTCCGTTATCAGAAGGCGCCGCTCGGGTCTTGTAGACGCCAACCATAGTCGCGGCGAAGAGAAAAAAAATCGTGGCGTCTGTAAGGACGTAACAGTGTCCTAAGTAATAAATATTTCGTAATTTTGAATTCAGAATCGATTCAACAACATTTTAATGAATGTAATTGTCAAGTTTTAAATTTAAATATTCATTATTAACCAAGTAAACCAAATTATCGTGTAAAATGTAACTGGAGTATCACCTTCTCTTCTACTAAATAATATTAAAAACACAATACAACATAAAAACAAACATGGTTTATAAATTAAAAACATATGAAAAGAAGAGCATTAAAAACCACCACACAAGTTATAGTTTGTGATATTTAATTATCATTACATTAATTAAAACATTAGATGTTTCGGCCACAATCTGGCCATCCTCAGTAAATTCAATATTCTTAAAACGCAGAGTTACATCTAGTTGACATTAAATTCAACCGTCGTATGTTGTAATTATATAAACGTGTTCATTTCTATGTGAAGATGCTTTGTACAATAATGTTACACCGCCAATTATCATATCACGAAATATGTAGAACAAAAATTTCCAGATTCTAATTTAACAAATTAACCTATCATTAATCTTTTAATCGAAATGTATGAGAATAGAATCGTTACCTTTTACACCAAAAAATGATGAATCTCAAGTACATCCTTTACACAGATGTAAATTTGATGTGACATTGTGTATTATTATTTGGCATATATGTTACCACTATTTATATATGTATTCATATAACAAAAAACATATTTATATATTATATAAATAATATATCATCTTATATACTCATATAAGTACATATTTATATATTTATTATATATTTATATATTTATTATATAAATAATTCTAAAACTTTCTAAAAATTTTTGACTTACATATATAAAGGGTGTCTCAAAATGACTTGACATTTTAATGTATTAATAAAACATATTATTTATTTGAAAAGTACACATGTTTTTAGTTTAATATAAAGTACAAACATGGAGGTTATATGTGGAACACAATATCCGATAAATGGCCGCCTCGACTCTGTTTGCAAACGTTCATTCTTTTGACAAAATTTTCAATGACATTTTGGCATAATTGCGGACTAATTTCATTAATGGTACGTCTAATTTCTTCCTTCAACTCCGGAATGGTCTGTGGATCATTGGCATACACTTTTCCTTTCAGAAAACCCCAAAGAAAGAAATCCAATGACGTCAAATCGCACGATCTTGGTGGTCAATTCACATCGCCGCGGCGCGAAATAACACGACCATGAAACTTCGTCTGCAATAATAACTGCATAAACTTCGTCTGTAATGGATTTTCACAATTTCTATGCATTGCTCGATCGTGTAATTCTCCATGACTAAACCTCAATACTTCCTGATGCCAGTTGTTAAAGGTTAGTACGTTACGTTCGCTGCAAAAAAAATGGCTCGCAATTTAAAATGTGTTACATACCAATAAAATCCCCTTATTCTTTATAGAATAATATATTCGTCATAGGTATACAATTTATACTTTACTTTATCTTATCGCTAGATTTCCCTATTTTCCTTATTTCGAAACTGGAAATTCCGTTTCTCTTTTATAGTCAGTTTCTTTATTTGAACATTCAAACTCTAACAGATAGATCACGTTATGTACTTTTAGGCGTCATAAAAATTATCTATAGAATATTCTAGAAAGAATGTCTAAGAATATCACACGATCTTTCTCAAAGAAGCCCTCCTATAAAATAACAAATATAAAAGCGTATTATACATTAACATTATATAATAATAACGTATATTATATTAGCGTTTAACGATTAAGTAATTAGCAGTAAAATAGAAATCTTCCTGAATGCGAGAACGAATATCTTTTTCTTTTTTTCCCTTTTTCTTTTTCTAATAAAGTTAAATTAATCTTAAATATATGAATGTAGTGAATTCGCCTCGCATAAAGGATATTAAGGAAAACCGAATTTTTATAACAAATTGTTAAAATTCAACTATTACTTATTAAGAATAAACTTGTAGAGTGGGGAGTAGGGCTTACGCGGAGCCTTGCTGCCTTATCTCAAAGGAAGCGCGAGTATAGGTTCTACCAAATTTTGAGAAGTGTCGATTGGTTCTGAAAGGACACTCCCATACTCATTTTCAGTATATAAAGGGAGCTGTCGAAGACAGAAATATACATTTTTATTCACAAACTCTTATACTCAAACTCTCAAACTCAGACTCTTAGACTTAGGCTTAGACTTAGACTCACTTTCAGACTCGCACTGCTTCGATCACTCAGCCAGTCAGTCAGTTACAGTCAAGGTGAGAACTATCCTCGCGCTTCATCAGAACCTCGTTTTCACATTTATCTTTCTTTTAATAAACGATAATATCAAATCGAATCTATCGACGGAACGTCTAAATCTCTGATCTCTAATTCTTCATACAAATATACACATATATATGAATATCCGAGGAGTCGTTGCGACTGTCGCTGCCAATAGCGTGGCCCCCGTTGTCGGCACTTCCTCGGAGAATTCATAATTTCCTCGTATCCAGAGAGCTGTTACGACTGTCGCTGCCAATAGCGTGGCCCCCGTTTACGACAGTTCTCCGGAACATTATAATTCTTTTTTTTTGCATTACTTCCATGCCTACCAAAGCCGGACGAAGACAAAGGGAAAAGAGATTGAGGTTCCAAGTTAAATCGGCCCTTATTTCGAATCAAGATCCTTTCCCCTATTTCCAAAAACTTGCGCAATTGCTAGACCAAGACAAACCGGTAGACTCACCCCGCGAACCTGTCTATACTCTAAATAAATTGGAGGTCAACCTCACGTTTCCTAGTTACAAAACCATTCCAAAGCACGATCCACGTAGATTCGCTTATAAACTTCGCGATCTTTTTGGCACCGGATTCAAGGTTACCCTTCCTTTAAATTATCCAATACTTCCTAGTGAATCGCATCCTTAACTACACAACTTAATCTCCGGTCCCCGAGTAAATTGTTTAAATACATTGACTCAAAAACGGAGAAAAACATCTCAATAACAACATTGCGACGTAACAAAAATTTGGTGACAGCGGTGGGATACGCTCTGTTAAGTTGTGTGGAAAAGAAATCTCAAGTGATTAAACTGTGCAAAAGTATTATCTATGAACAAGGTAGTGCATACTCCGCCAAGAAAAAATCCCGTAACAAACAATACCGCCATGGCAAACGAAGTCGATATCGTCAATTTACAACGAAGACTGCAGCAACAAGAACGTCTCATTCGCCAGTTACAAGAACAGCAGCAACATTCAGAACAGTCACAAGGTATTCCAACGACACCATCTGCCGACCTTAATTTCATGTACTTTTCAATCAGAGACGCGTTGGAAGCTGTACCTAATTTTGACGGAGATAATATTGCGTTTACTCATTTCGTGGAAGGATGTGAAGAAGCGCTCAGCATGATTGCGCCTTCACAAGAAATTATCTTAGTGCGCGCAATACGTAACAAATTAAAGGGGGATGCTCATAGATCCATACTCGGGAGAGTATTTAATTCCTTACAGGGTTTAGTCGAATTTTTACGTAGTAAATATGGTCCTAGAGAAACAGTTTACGAGGCGTAAGCTCGACTCGCTTACATATGTCAGAAGGGAGACGAAAAGGTATCAAGTTATGCGAATCGTGTCCGCGAAATAGGAAAGCGTATAATAGACGCCCAAAAATGGCAATCGAATGAAATTAGTCATGATTTTAAAAGATCCGTGGACGAGCATTTAAGAATATGTTTTCTACGTGGTTTAAATCCGGAAATAGTAATATCAAAAGAAGGAACATTCGAGGAATTGGAGAGCCGCGCTATAGACGCCGAAAGAGAACTCGAGACTGTAAAAACGATAAGACAAGTAGTGCTTGGAGAAAAAAGGTCCAGCGATAACAAACACGCAGGTAATGCGCCTGTGCGTCGGGTAAATGCCGAAACAATGATGTGCCAATACTGCCATAAAATCGGGCATACAGCCGACCGTTGTAGGCTTATCAGCAGCAATCAATCTAGACGAAATTTTTTTTCTAACGTAAACCTAAGCCGAATGAACTTCGCATCGAATAATCGAAATTACGACAATACGCGAACACCACCACCCCTGAGAGGACTACAAAATCCTGGTAATACGTCTCAAATTATGTGCAGATACTGCAAAAAAGTGGGACACGCAATTGAAGAGTGCCGCAAGCGAGCATTTAACAATCAGGTTCGTAGTAGCCAAGCGCAGGGAAACGGAGAAATTCCCGCGAAGACAGGGGCGATTCCGGGAAATACAAACATACGCCCCGCTCGAGCGATAACGACGGCATTCGATACGGATATCGAACAATAAATCTAACGCGCACGGAAGAAGTACCAACAGTCAGACTAAAAAGCAGAGATATGAACGGTTCTTTAAAATTCCTAATAGACAGTGGTTCAGGGCCGAACATCATCAAAAAGGGATCCTTAAAATCTAATGTCCAAGTAAATAGGAACGAGATTCTGAAATTAACGGGAATTACGGCGCACTATGTGTCCACCTTAGGGCTAGGACAGGTAGACATCTTAGGACGTCCAGTCGCATTTTATTTAGTGGAAGACGAATTTCCTATACCACAGGACGGAATAATAGGCTCCGATTTCTTTAATCAATGCAAGGCCAACGTAAATTATAAGACAAATCATCTGGAATGGGATGATATTAGGATACCATTCGAACCTAAGGAAATTCTAACTATTCCTGCAAGGACAAATTCACAATTATACATTCAAGTTGCTAATCCAGAATTAAAAGAAGGATATGTTCCTAAACTAAATTTGGCCGAAGGTGTTTACTTAGGTAATGCGCTGATGACCGTACGAGATGGAAAGACACATTTATAGGTAATAAATACGATCGAAGAAGATTATGATGTACTTGTGCCCACTATACGAATATTCGAATTCAATGAATTAACTAATCTTAAATCTAATTCTAATTCAAACTCAACATCAAAATTAGAATCAAAATCAATCTCAAATTCTAACTCTAATTCTAATTCAAAATCTAACTCTAATTCAAAAATCAATTCAAATAAAAATTGCAATTCTAATTCAAATACAAACTCAACATCAAAATTAGAATCAAAACCAATCTCAAATTCTAACTCTAATTCTAATTCTAATTCTGATTCTAATTCAAAAATCAATTCAAATAAAAATTGCAATTCAAATTCAAATCCAAATTTAACATCAAAATTAGGATCAAAATCAAACTCTATTCGTAATTCAGATCTAGATTCAAATTCAATATCAAATTCAAATTCAAGTCGAAATTCTAATGCTAACTCTAATTTAAATTCAAATTTAAAACCTGGATCAATCTCAAAACTCAATACAATTTTTTCGAGAATCTCAGAATCAAATGGAAAATCTTGTGTAGAAACAAACAAAATTTTTCGGTATAATAAAATAATGGAACTAATCAAACTCGATCACTTAAACAATGAAGAGCGTATGGCTGTTGAAAAGTCAATAGAACGAAATGCAGATTGCTTTTATCTGCCAGGAGAGTCTCTCGGATTCACTAACGTTCTGCAACATCATATTCATACAAATGATAACGTTCCGATACACACAAGACAGTATCGATTCCCCCCTACGCATAAAGAAGAAATCGACCGTCAAGTAAAAGATTTACTAGACCAAGATATTATAAAACCATCAGAATCTCCATACAACACTCCAGTCTGGATTGTCTCAAAAAAGACCGATTCAAACGGTAACAAACGGTGGAGGATGGTATTAGACTTCCGCTCACTAAACGAAAAAACCATCGGTGACGCATATCCACTTCCTAACATAAGATATTCTCGACCAATTAGGAGGTGCTAAATATTTTTCGGTTTTTGACCTAGCTTCTGGCTTTCACCAGATTAAAATGCACCCGGACGACAGCCATAAAACAGCCTTTTCAACTCCTCATGGCCATTATGAGTTCGACCGAATGCCATTTGGCCTAAAAAATGCTCCGGCCACATTTCAAAGGCTAATGGACAGAATACTAACTGGAATGCAAGGGAAATATTTGTCTATTTAGACGACATTGTTTTATATGCAAGTTCCTTAAGAGAACACGAAATTAAATTCCAAAAATTAATAAATAAATTGCATAAAGCAAACCTAAGACTGCAACCAGAAAAATGCGAATTTCTCCGAAAAGAAGTCACCTACTTAGGACATGTGATAAATAAAAACGGAGTACATCCCGACCCGAAGAAAATAGAAGCAGTAAAAAATTTCCCTGTACCTAAAAATCAAAAGAACATAAAACAATTTCTCGGATTAGCAAGTTATTATCGCAGATTCATAGAGGGTTTTTCTAACATTGCGAAACCCCTGACAAATTTATTAAAAAACGGAACGGAATTTAAATGGAATCAAAAAGAACAAGATTCCTTCACCACATTAAAAAATACATTATGCCAAGAACCGGTGTTGCAATATCCCGATTTTTCTAAACCTTTCGTCGTAACAACGGATGCGTCAGGAACAGCCATAGGCGCTATCCTAAGTCAAGGACCAATAGGAAAAGATCGACCCATAAGTTACGCTTCTCGTGTATTAAACGACGCTGAAAAGAACTATTCCACAATCGAAAAGGAATTATTGGCAATAGTCTATGCAGTGGGACATTTTCGACCTTATCTTTATGGTAATAAATTTATTTTAGTTACTGACCATAAACCGCTGACATGGCTTCACAAAGCAAAGGATCCTACTTCGCGACTAGCACGTTGGAAAATTAAATTAGCCGAGTACGACTACGAAATCATTTACAAAGCCGGAAAAACAAACGTGAACGCTGACGCATTATCAAGAAATCCTATACAAATATATGTGATACAACCAGCATTCGATGAAATCGAAGAATGCTCGGAAGATGAAGAAGCCCATACTAGAAACACAAATCCACGACCTCTCCCGTCATCACCCCGAAGAGGATCAATGATAGAGGAATGTAAACCAACAATACAAACCCGTAAAGCAGTCTCAACAGAAGGGGAAAGTGTACCATTCACCCGAAAAGAATTACAAGAACCACCCTTCACACAACATATTATAGAAGCAGAGGTACACCAAGAACCAAAGGACGAGATTCAGATTGTGAAAAATCTGAATGATACAAATCCCTCCCCTCCCTCCCCTTCTCCTAAGGAAAAAAATATAAATCCTGCACCAAGAACCGGTCCAAATATTATAGACACAACGTCAACCATTCCACCCAATTTATTACAGATCATAGACGACCTGACAAAAGACTTGGACGACCGTAACGAAAATAATAAAAATCACGATTCATTTACTAATAATACGGACGACGAGGACAGTATTAGTCATAACCGTGAGATGATTAAAAACAGTGAAATTTGTAACAATAACAACGATGACATTAATGACAATGAAGACAATATTAGTAACAGTGATACCGACAACGACGACAATAATAATGACGATGACAACGACGACGATGAAGTCGATATCGATAAAAATTTCAATAAATTTGATCCGGATAAAACCAAAGATCTTAACGATCCACAAATCGTAACACGATCACAAATACATAGTATTATAAATAGTCGAGATCAAATATTTATGCACAAAGAAAATTATTTATATTTTATGAGCGCAGACGGCAAACCTTGCGATAATGGATCCAAAAGTCTCCAAGAACAAAAATTAATTCCACAAATGCCTAAGGGTCAGATAGGGAGAGTAACACTTATTAAAAGGGGAAATAAAACTCATTTTATTTTGATTTGCAAAAATAAAATAAACGATAAAGTAACAAAGGAAACGTTGGATCAATTATTAATTTCACTTCACGAAACATTAAATAATACTCCAATAAAGGTATTAAGCGTAGCAAAAACAACAGAAATCGATGATTTTAAATGGAGCACAATTTTTGATTATATTCGCAAGTCATTAATAGGATTTCCAATTAAGCTAGTCATCTGCCATGGATTAGTGCAAATACCAGAAATAGAAAGACGAAACTCTATTATAGAGGAATCACATTCCTCAGTAGTTGGTGGCCATAAGGGCATAACTAAAACATACAATCGCATTAGACAAAACTTCTATTGGAATAATTTGAAATCCGACATACAAGATTATATTAATCGTTGTCTACAATGCCAAATAAAAAAATTGGTTCGCATTAAAACAAAACAACCTATGCTGATAACAGACACTTCATATTCTGCATTCGAAAAAGTATCAATGGACATAGTCGGCCCCTTACCAACAACCTCTCAACAAAATTCCTATATATTAATCCAAGATCATTTAACGAAATTCTCCCTCGCCATCCCTTTAAAATCCGCTACAGCCATGAGTGTTGCTGACGCCTTCCTAGAATTTTTTATTTGTACGTTCGGAGCTCCTAAAGCAATACTAACGGACAGAGGCAGTAATTTTACGAGCAACATGATGAAAAGATTTGCAAAAAAATTTAAAATTAAACAATTTAAAACGACCGCTTTCTACCCACAAGCTAATGGAGCTTTAGAACGGTCTCACTTAGTTTTGGTAGAATTTTTGAAGCAATTTGTAGATAGATTCACAGAATGGGATAAATTAGTACGATACGCTACCTTTTCATACAATACAAGCACACACGAGGCTACCGGATACACCCCATATGAATTAGTATTTGGTAAATTAGCTAGGCTTCCGTCCAACGAAATCATTAATAATATAGAGGAATTAAAAACATCTGATACTTACTTAACACAACTCATGACGGATATACATAATATACAAAAATTAGCGCGAGAAAATATTATAACTTCCAAAATAAAGTCCAAGAGGTATTATGATCAAAAGATCAATCCTCAACATTTCCAAGTCAATGACGAAGTCTTTTTATTATGTGAACCCAAGAAAGGCAAACTCGGTAATCAATACTCCGGACCTCACACGATATTGGATATATTACCTAATGGTAATATAAAACTCTTTGTAAAAGGAAAACAAAAAATTGTTCATCCTAATAAATTAAAGACGTCTCATATTCATTTAGAAAAGGAATGAGACGGAGAAGATTTGAATTGTGCCGCGTAACAATCCAAGTCTTTATATATATATATATATATTTATATATATACGTATATACATATCTAAAACAAATTATATAAGTACGCGCGCGATTAGTATTATATTATAATAAGTATTATATTTTGTACTTATGTATTATATCTTGCAAACAACTTCGTGTATAATTGTTTCTTTTCTTTTTTTTTTCTCAAAAAAAAAAATGTATTTTTAGGAAAAAGCGAAAGGATGCCGAATCTATTATCTTATCTGCCGTGTTCATGGACTCTCTACATCCCTCAAGCTAACGGAATCGTCGGATATGATTGCGGATCACCACATCTAAATGTCACAACTTTATCTCTCCTAGATGTTGAAAGCTGCAATATTCCTCTAACTCAACCGCAAATTGAAAAAACATATATCCAATTACTTCAATTATCAAAATTCGAGTCCATAGATGTAATTCAATGCAAGGTGTCTATTAATCGATTTATATATTATTGTGGGATGCACTCTCACATTTCAACAGTAACGAATGCACAAGCAGAGTACATCCTGGAAATAACTGCAGACGGATGTAGGAAGATGCATTTAACTGGAGTATTTTCCATTAATACCAATAATTTCATATATGGTTTGAAAATAAACCAGACTACAACACGACCAACTACTTTCGCGGGATCTGCGAGCTCAGACGGACGATGTTCAGGCGCGCAATATTCTGATCCATATGGCACTTGGGATAACGTCATTGTACAAGGAACAACGACCATCACACTAACTTCTTACCAAACTACTATAAACCTGGAAACAAATCAAGTTCGTCTAAGATCGGGCACAATCTGTCCATATACTGATACCACTTGTATGGATATTGACGGAGGACATACCTTCTGGAAAACCTTACCAATGGACCATTGTCAATTTAATCATTATGATGTTCTTTACGAAGGATATGCTAATAGAATGCTTGACACTTTCTACGAGAATCCGCAAACCATATATTCACTGTCAACGCAAGATGTAACATTTGCACTCGCCAGGACAGAAGAAGAACTCCTATGTGGCTATACATTAATAAAAACAGAACACCCAAAACTGTTAATTCTCGAAACTAAAAAGGGAGAATCTTTTACTAGAAAACACCGAATATCTGCCGAAAATCTAGACATATTCACCTACATCAACTCTAAATTTGTATATGTGGAAAAACACGTACGCTCTCAGATGAATACTCTGTATAGAGATGTCATCAAACAACGTTGTAACCTGGAGCAACAAATTTTAAAAGGCTCACTTAGTCTCGCTATAAACTCACCAGACGAATTCGCATACCAGATTATGAAAGGACCCGGATTCATGACCGTCGTTTCTGGAGAAGTAGTGCATATCATTAAATGCACTCCAGTAGATGTCAAAATTCAACATGTTAAAGAATGTTACTCAGAACTGCCAGTTCAGAAAGGTAACGAAAGGTACTTTTTATCCCCACGAACGCACATATTAATCAAAACAGGCACGCAAATCTCCTGCAATCGTGTCATACCTCCAATGTTCTTTTTAAATGATGGATGGTATCGTATGACATCAACTCCTGAACGTTCTTTACCTCCGACAATCATGAAACCCATGACAAAACCTACATGGCATTATACAAATCCTAGATCGTTAGCAGCAAGCGGCATATATAGCGACAAGGATCTCGAAAACCTGCGGGATCACATAATGTTCCCAGCCGAAAAAAATGGAATCCTAAATACTATGGCACGAGGAGCTAAAGGCGAACCCATAGTTTCCCAAGGAATCTCTCTTTCGTATCTTTTAGATGAGAGTTCAATCCAGAAAATTACAGAAAATACATGGAAAAAAATCTGGGGAAATTTTATTTCCTTCGGCAACGCAAGTGCTGGAATAATTGGAATCTATTTCTGCATCAGAACCGTGAAACTAATTATAGACACCATAATACATGGATACGCTATACATACAATTTATGGCTGGTCATTACATCTGATCGGGGCCCTTTGGGACTCAGTTACAAATCTAATTATACATCTCTCCCAAAAACCCAAGAAGAGGGAAACACCTCAAGAGGAAGCAGCAGAAAAATTAACTACATCAGGAAAAAATTCGAGTCTGCCCAAGAACATCATGAATCAAGAAGGAAGTACCAAGATCTCTATTGAACAAGAAAACGCTAGAATATATCCACAGTTGTAAGCACTTCTTTCTATAATCGGCATATTCTATATACACATGTATATTTAATGTTATTTTATATATAATCATGCGTGGCGCACATTAAGTGCATCACGCATGACTTAAAGAGGGAGGTGTTACATACCAATAAAATCCCCTTATTCTTTATAGAATAATATATTCGTCATAGGTATACAATTTATACTTTACTTTATCTTATCGCTAGATTTCCCTATTTTCCTTATTTCGAAACTGGAAATTCCGTTTCTCTTTTATAGTCAGTTTCTTTATTTGAACATTCAAACTCTAACAGATAGATCACGTTATGTACTTTTAGGCGTCATAAAAATTATCTATAGAATATTCTAGAAAGAATGTCTAAGAATATCACACGATCTTTCTCAAAGAAGCCCTCCTATAAAATAACAAATATAAAAGCGTATTATACATTAACATTATATAATAATAACGTATATTATATTAGCGTTTAACGATTAAGTAATTAGCAGTAAAATAGAAATCTTCCTGAATGCGAGAACGAATATCTTTTTCTTTTTTTCCCTTTTTCTTTTTCTAATAAAGTTAAATTAATCTTAAATATATGAATGTAGTGAATTCGCCTCGCATAAAGGATATTAAGGAAAACCGAATTTTTATAACAAATTGTTAAAATTCAACTATTACTTATTAAGAATAAACTTGTAGAGTGGGGAGAAGGGCTTACGCGGAGCCTTGCTGCCTTATCTCAAAGGAAGCGCGAGTATAGGTTCTACCAAATTTTGAGAAGTGTCGATTGGTTCTGAAAGGACACTCCCATACTCATTTTCAGTATATAAAGGGAGCTGTCGAAGACAGAAATATACATTTTTATTCACAAACTCTTATACTCAAACTCTCAAACTCAGACTCTTAGACTTAGGCTTAGACTTAGACTCACTTTCAGACTCGCACTGCTTCGATCACTCAGCCAGTCAGTCAGTTACAGTCAAGGTGAGAACTATCCTCGCGCTTCATCAGAACCTCGTTTTCACATTTATCTTTCTTTTAATAAACGATAATATCAAATCGAATCTATCGACGGAACGTCTAAATCTCTGATCTCTAATTCTTCATACAAATATACACATATATATGAATATCCGAGGAGTCGTTGCGACTGTCGCTGCCAATAGCGTGGCCCCCGTTGTCGGCACTTCCTCGGAGAATTCATAATTTCCTCGTATCCAGAGAGCTGTTACGACTGTCGCTGCCAATAGCGTGGCCCCCGTTTACGACAGTTCTCCGGAACATTATAATTCTTTTTTTTTGCATTACTTCCATGCCTACCAAAGCCGGACGAAGACAAAGGGAAAAGAGATTGAGGTTCCAAGTTAAATCGGCCCTTATTTCGAATCAAGATCCTTTCCCCTATTTCCAAAAACTTGCGCAATTGCTAGACCAAGACAAACCGGTAGACTCACCCCGCGAACCTGTCTATACTCTAAATAAATTGGAGGTCAACCTCACGTTTCCTAGTTACAAAACCATTCCAAAGCACGATCCACGTAGATTCGCTTATAAACTTCGCGATCTTTTTGGCACCGGATTCAAGGTTACCCTTCCTTTAAATTATCCAATACTTCCTAGTGAATCGCATCCTTAACTACACAACTTAATCTCCGGTCCCCGAGTAAATTGTTTAAATACATTGACTCAAAAACGGAGAAAAACATCTCAATAACAACATTGCGACGTAACAAATGTCAGATCATTTTGAGACACTCTTTAAATAGTGGTAACACATATGATGTGATAAATAATAACACACAATGTCACGACAAATTTCCATCTGTGTAAAGGATGTACTTGAGATTCATAATTTTTTGCTGTAAAACAAGTAACGATTCTATTCTCATACATTTCGATTAAAAGATATTAATGATAGGTTAATTTGTTAAATTAGAATCTGGAAATTCTTGTTCTACATATTTCAATTATGATATGATAATTGGCGGTATAACATTATTGTACGAGGCACCTTCACATGACGAAAGAACATGTTTATATATAATTATATCATACGACGGTTGAATTTAATGTCAGCTATATGTAATTCTGCGTTTTAAGAATATTGTGAATTTAATGAAAATGGTCAGATTGTGACCGAAATGTTTAATGTTTTATTAATGTAATGATAATTAAATATCACAAATAATATCTTGTGCGGTGATTTTTTTATGCTCTTCTTTTCATACGTTTTTGATTAAAAACACATTTTTAAAAAATAATGTTTTAAACATTTGTTTTAAATTGTTTAAAAAAAAGCATGTTTAATTTAATCTGATGTTTAAAACATGTTTTAAACATCATTTGTTAAAAAAAAAAGTTTTAAACAAAACAAACCTGGAGAGAAGCCGACGCGCAGTTGAGTGGAAAAGATTGGTCCGCTCAGCGATTCGCGCATATTTGATTTCGTATTAAAATTTGTTAAATTTATATTTTCTCAGCAATAAATTGACTTGGAAACCTGATTTTTTTAAAATCTGGAGTAGCTCGACAAGATATAAACAAATAACTTAACCAAATATTTCGCAAAGTAATTATGAAATTTTTAGTTTTTTGTTTCTTGAATTTTTATTTTTTCGGTTTATTATTAAAAAATTACGTTTAAGTATGGAGTGCATGTCTGATTAACAAATTTAAGTCACATTAGCTATGTTTCTTTATTTACCATGCTAAAAAGTGTCCAATAAAATAATAATAATAAATAATAAGAAATAATAAATAAAAAAAATGTTAGTTTAACTGTTGAATATAGTTGCAAAATATTTTTCATGTAACACTAATTTACTTTTATATTTGCGAAAGTTAGTGTTATATCTTTAACAGTTATGTCAAATGTGATTTTTCAATAATAAACCGAAAAAATAAAAATTCAAAAAAGAAAAAATTTTCTAAACCAAAAATTTCATGGTTACAATTCAAGATTTTTTTAATAGCAAATTCAATTCTTCCTTGACAAATTGGTGCCAGACGGAATGCTTAATCTTAAAAACTAGAGCTACAGTGATTTTTTGAAAAAAAAAATTGTTATCTCGGCTCCTAATAATGGGAACGTAATCTTTTTTTTTTAAATATATCTTAAATAAAAGGTTATAATTTTAAAAATTAGAAAAGAACATAAAAAACCACAGCAGGTTGTCGGTTGTGATAATCAAACTTACATCAATGAAAAATTTTTTTAAGAGTTTATCAATACAACATATCAATCAATAAACAATTAAATTTCGGCCACAATCTGGCTATCTTCAGTAATTAAAAATCTTCTTAAGACGCAAATTTACATTTAGATGAGTTAAATACAACAGTCGGTTGTTAAAATAAAATAAAAGTGTTTTTATTTGTGTGAAGATGCATCGTACGGTAATCTTACAACGCCAGTTTTCATATCCGGACAATGTAGAACAAGAATTTCCAGATTCTAATCAGAACAAAATTGTATATCGTTAATCTCTTATACTCGAAACATAAAGCGTAGACGCGCATAAAGAGAGCGTTGATGAATTTCTGGAATTGTTCAACACATATCACGAAAGACTAAAATTTACTGTTGATTATGATAACGAAAATGGTATAAATTTCTTAGACGTTAAATTAATGAAACAAGAAGGAAAAATAATCTTTGATATCTATAAAAAACCTACTAATTCGGGAAGATATTTAAACTTTTTTTCAAATCATCCATTAATAAAAGAGGTGTTATCATCGGTCAACTTGATAGAATTATATTTTTGTCTCATCCTAAATTCCATGAAAAAAAACATTGTTGAACTAATTAATGTATTCTTGTGTAACGGTTATCCGTTGAAATTTTTCTCCACCATAAACAACAGAATTAAAACATTAGCGAATAAAATTAACTTGGAAGAGAAACGTGTTGAGGAGGGATCGCGACGCAGGGAATGCTTGAACTGTTCCTTGTCGAATCAAGCACGCGGAAGATGAACGTGCCGGTGGTAGAAGCGCCATCTGTGGTCGGCGATAGCGTATCGTTAAAGCGATTTCCCAATAAAACATGTAGAAAACAATTCGAATTTTATTTCAAAAAAATTTTTCACGATACCATATCTTGGTGGTGTATCTGAAAAGTTCAAAAAACTTTCACATATTCATGGGTTTAATATAGCCTATAAACTTATGAATACAATGAAAAAATTTATTAAGACGGGAAAAGATTCTCTTTCCAAGTATGAAAAAAGCGGATTAGTCTACAAAATAAACTGTCAAAACTGCGGATCATCATACGTGGGCTAAACAAAACGAAAGTTAAAAACTCGGATAAGGGAACATAAAGCGGATGTAAGAAAACCGTCTTCTGAGATCTCTGTTGTTTCGCGTCATCGTCTTAGCGGGATGCATGACTTAGATTGGGAGAATATAGAAATTTTAGACACAGAACAATCTTTGATTAAAAGAAGAATTTCGGAAATGATACATATAAAAAAACAAACAAGAGGTATCAATAAGCAAAGTGACACGGAAGGTTTGCCTGATATTTATCTTCCTTTTCTTAGGTAGGTTCTCCTTTTCTTTCAATAATTGTTCTGGAACTTTCGAGAGTTTTGACTCGGTATATAAATAGTGGTAAAATACATGTTATGACTAGTAACAACACACAATGTCACGACTAAATTTTAAGTGTGCAAAAGTGATATTTGAGATCCACCGCTTAGTTTTTTAGCTGTAAAACAGGTAACGCGTCTACGCTTTATGTTTCGAGTATAAGAGATTAACGATATACAATTTTGTTCTGATTAGAATCTGGAAATTCTTGTTCTACATTGTCCGGATATGAAAACTGGCGTTGTAAGATTACCGTACGATGCATCTTCATACAAATAAGAACACTTTTATTTTATTTTAACAACCGACTGTTGTATTTAACTCAACTAAATGTAAATTTGCGTCTTAAGAAGATTTTTAATTACTGAAGATGACCAGATTGTGGCCGAAACGTTTAATTGTTTATTGATTGATATGTTTTATTGATAAACGCTTAAAAAATTTTTCATTGATGTACATAAGTTTGATTATCACAACCGACAACCTAAGCTGTGGTTTTTTATGTTCTTAGTTTTCTAATTTTTTTTTTAAATTCGTAGAAAAATGTCAGCTTTTGAATGCTTCACATGGCTATTTGATATGATACATATTAACGAGATTATTTCCATTTTTTTATATGGAAATAGATACCCACTTTTTAAAATCGTTTTATAACAGTATAACTGCAAAAAAAATCGTTTTATTAAGCGTACGTGATAGTGTAACTCTTGAAGAAGCAAAATCCCTGTAAATTGCTATGCGACTGCTCAAAGATGAAGAAATTAAGTTTTCCGCATACAGGTTTTTAGTGAACAAATAGCTTTTTAAAAATTAATGAACATTTTCGAGCTTGTTCGAGGCTAGATTTGTTCGTCATTACGAGGGCTACATTTTACGAGAATTTGCGTTTAAATCTCAATGAACAGAGCGAGTGAAAAAAAGGCCTTTTTCGGTATTTTTAAATTTTTTTCTACTGAACTAATAGATCGATTTTAATGTTCCACGTTTTATTTTGTAGTTATTTCGAATACCTACATTTTTTATACCGAATTTTTTTCCATACAATCAATATCTATCGTTTTATAAGCGAAAAATCTGCTTTTTGCAACTATTCAATATTTTTCGCATGTTTTCTTCACGAATCTCGAGTCTCAAACAGGATCATGTTTTAATTAAAAATTAAAGCGGATTTATCTGACACTTATTTATCTAACTTGCAGGCAGTTACATAATAGCTAAATTTTCGAAATAATTATGCGCCTTGCATATATTAATCGATAATTTAATTCATGATTTTATATTTTTTCAAAAAAATATAAATTACAATTAATATTGTACAAGTACGATCATATATGATAGAATTCGCTTGTAATTGCCATCAAATTAATAATAGATATAAAACTGACTTGTTAAATATCTTATTACAATACGTATCTCTTTGCAAAAATTAGATTTTATCAGAATTGCATTTGAATAACGACTCGCACAAAAATAATAGAGTAAGAAACTATAAAGATCTTCCATAAGACGATTGCAATTAAGATCGTAAATCGAAAATTGATTATGTTATAAGTATATTAGATATTAGCACATGACTTGCAAAAAAGTAATACCTCATATATTTTTTATATTATACATTCATATAAGTATCAATATTAATTATAAATCTTGATGCATATATGTGACAACAGATGTGTCTACAGAGCAATACATCATAGATTTAATGATTAAATCATGAAAGTCAATTTAAAACTTTCGCGATAGATCTTCACAATACATACTCTGTAGAATTTATACATTTGTGTTCAAAAAGAATGTATCTTCCAAAAAATATATACTATATATGAATTTAAAAAATTTAAATAATTCGCGAGTGTAAACGATATCATTTCTACAAAAATCAGCACAACAGAAGATATGTATAAAAAACAGAAAGATAAAGGGCTACGAGCCTAAAACAATCGTTAAAAAATAAAAATTTTTAAACCGTTAATAAATAAAACATGTCATTTAGTTAAAATATTAACTTTAATTTGCCGGTAACAAACAAAACAAAACAAACGTTTCAATACCTGTTGGATTGTTTACATTGATTGTTATCAATGTAAACAAAAATGGTGGAAATATTACATAGTTAAGAACATACAAAAATCAAAGTTCGCTCTCGATCGCATCATTGATAATCAAACTCGCTCAATTTAGAATAAATGTTACAGGAATGTTGTAATCGAAAACCATGTATTCCTCTTGATTGTGTATATAGATTATAGATAAACATAACTTGTTTCTGTTAAAAACTACAAATGTAATACAAAATTATAATCGGAATAAGTAATCAAATCTAATAAGAAAAATACAAGCTAAGAAGCAAGGAATACAAATAAAAATAAAAAAGTAATCTAATATTATGCGAAATGTACATTAAAGTCATTAAAATGAATTGCAATTGTATGATGAACAGTCATAAATTATATATATTTAATTTAGTAACAGCTAAATCAAATGAGAATAAATATTACTTTTATTGAGTGTCAATATAATATAAACGTCGTCCATTGTTAGGCAATGCGATAAGATAGAAATTATAATCATTACTCTAAGATACTCAGAGAGACAATATATTAAAACATATTCCACATATCAAGACAAGAAGATTGAAGTGGAACTAGAAAGAAAGAGGAATATAAAAGGGAGAAAATAAAGTAGAGGGAAGAGAAAGTGCGGGAATGTAAAAAGAGGAAGAATGTTGTTAAGAAGAAGAAAGAGATTGAATAATCTGTGAGTAAGTTTCCGATTAGTAAGTAACGATTCAGTATCATTCTTTTTATTAAGACCTTGTTTCTGTCTTTTGATGTGAATTATTTCAGATACTAATTTTTTATTAACGAATATTCGCAAACCAAATTTTCACTTCCATTTAAAATTATGGTCGAAATTGATATGATGATCAATTATAACAGTAGGAGAAGTAGTATTCTTTTTAATATCAGAGATATGTTCGTGTAATCTCGTACTTAATTTTCTTTTTGTCTGACCAACATAGCTCGCCTCACAATCATCACAGGGAATCTTATAGACCACGGTCTGGTTAGATAGAAAATCTAAGGTAGTATACAAGAAGAGCAAAGAGCCAATAACGTATAAAAAGAATTTTAATTTAAGCAAAATTAATACAAAACAAATATAATAAACAAACGTTTCAACTCCAATCATTTTCAACGTGATCTTAAAATATATAAACATCGTTCTAAATTAAAAATATGTACATGATCTTACAATATTATTACAATTCCTTAATATCAAATTATTCATTCTGTGTAGTACGCTGCGAGTCATTTTTATCAAGAATTAATAACAAAGTCATAAGAAAATTCTGGAAAAGTAAAAAGTAACCGTGAACAAAAAGAATTAATATTAATTACATAAAAATTAATAATATGATAATGTACCTTAGTAAATATGTTAAGAGTCCAATAACGCACAACGAGAAAAAAACGCATGTAGATGTCAAATAACGAAATGTCAAGAAGAAAAACATTATCGAAAACGAAAAACGGCAAAATAGGGAGGAAAAAGGAGAGAAGATATCAGGAAGGAGAAAGAGAATGTACAATGTCAGAATACAATTCCGGCAAAGATTCCGTAACATTTTGTCTATTTATTCCATGTTTCTGTTTTTTAATATGGACCATTTCAGATATCAACCTTTTATTATATAAAGGCTCTACATCTAATATATCCACTTTATTCCATTTAAAGTTATGATTCTCCTCAATACGATGGTTGAAAATCACTGATGGAGATTTTGAACTTATATTGATATCAGAAACAGGTTCATGCAATCTGGTCTTTAATTGTCTTTTAGTTTGGCCAACATAACTGACATCACAATCCTCGCAAGATATTTTGTAAACTACATTTTGATTCTGAACGTATTCCAAATCATCCTTTCCTCTCTTTATGAAACTTCTTAATGTGTTAGAAATAGTAAAAGCCAATTTACAATTAACAATAGGTATAAATCTTTCGGATATCGTATTGACATATGGAATCGTAAAAAATCTCTCAGTGTCATCCTTATTCTTATTCAAATTATTAATCTTGTTAATGTGATATTTAATTCTATTATGAATAGTCGAAAAAATAAAACGTAACGGATACCCATTCTGTAAAAAAAATCTTAATAGCGTCAATCAAATTATTTCGATGGAATTTCGGATGACACAAACAAAAAACCTTGTTCACAACTCCATAAATTACACCTCTTTTATGACAATTTAATTTAGAATGATGTTTATATATTTTAAGATTACATTGAAAATGACTCGATTGGAGTTGAAACGTTTGTTTATTATATTTGTTTTGTATTAATTTTGCTTATTTAAATTAAAATTCTTTTATATGTTATTGGCTCTTTGCCCTTCTTGTATACTACCTTTGTTATAAGTACAGAGCCTTTTCAATATTTTTTAATTTTATATACGTGAGCGAAATAATGCGTTATTATCAGAAATATTTTAATTTCTCTTTTTCTTATATTCGGTATGAATTTGGTTTTGAAACTTGTCAATTTTTAAAAGAGTTTTGTAATCTGATTAAATTGAGCGTTAATATTAGAACACGTATCAGATTTTTGAAATCTTGCATTAATTCTAATTTAGTTCCTCCATATCTAAAAAGATACACTAATATTAGAAGTTTAGCTTTGTACAATAGTCATTTGTTACATCCCGATAAAATCCTCTTATTCTTTATAGATATTCTTCATAGATATACGATTTATACTTTACTTTTTATCTTATCATTAAGTTAATATTTCCCTGAATGAATATATTTTATCTTTATTTCGAAACCGAAAATTCCTTTTCTCTTTTATAAGAGAATATACTCGTATTCAGTTTCTTTATTTAAACATTCAAACTAACAGATAGATCACGTTATATACTTTTATGCGTCATACAAATTATCTACAGATTATTCTAAAGAATGTCTAAGAATATCACACGATCTTTCTCTCAAAGAAGCCCTCCTATAAAATAACAAATATAAAAGCGTACATTAACATTAATAATAATATATATTAATAATAATATATATTATATTAGCGTTTAACGATTAAGTAATTAGCAATAAAATAAAAATCTTCCTGAATGCGAGAATGAATATCTTTTTTTTCCCTTTTTCTTTTTCTAATAAAGTTAAATTAATTTTAAACATATGAATGTAGTGGATTCGCCTCGCATAAAGGATATTAAGGAAAACCGAATTTTTATTACCATAAATTGTTAAAACTCAACTATTATTTATTAAGAATAAACTTATAGAGTGGGGAGTAGGGCTTACGCGGAGCCTTGCTGCCTTATCTTAAGGAAAGCGCGAGTATAGGTTCTACCAAATTTTGAGGAGTGTCGATTGGTTCTGAAAGGACACTCCCACACTCATTTTCAGAATATAAAAGGAGCTGTCAAAGACAGAAACAGTTTTTTTTTTCGGTCAATTCATCAGTCACCCAGCCAGTCAGTCGATCGGTTATTCAGACAGTCAGTCAGTTAGTTATTTAGTTACAGTTACAGTTACAGTTATACAATCAAGGTGAGAACTATCCTCGCGCTCCATCAGAACCTCACTTTTCTTTTTTATTATTTTACTTATTTCTTATAGCATTTACTTATTTCAATAAACGAAAATATTGAATCGAATCTATCGACGGAATCTCTAAATCTCTAATCGGTTACATACAAGTACATAATACATATATGAATCTTCCCAGTGAACCGCATCCTTAACCGCACAACTTAATCTCCGATCTCCGAGTAAATTGTTTAAATACATTGACTCAAAAATGGAGAAAATCTCAACAACAACATTAGACGTAACAAAAATTTAGTGACAACGGTGGAATACGCTCTGTTAGGTTGTGCGGAAAAGAAATCGCAAGTGACTAAGCTGTGCAAAAGTTTTATCTATGAGCAAGGTAGTGCATACTCCGCCAGGAAAAAAATTTCGTTATAAACAATACCGCCATGACAAACGAAGTCGATATCGTCGATCTACAACGAAGACTACAACAACAAGAACGTCTCATTCGTCAATTACAAGAACAGCAGCAACATTTAGAATAATCACAAGGTACTCCAACGACACCATCTACCGGCCTTAATTTCATTTACTTTTCAATCAGAGACGCGTTCAATCAGAGAAGTTGTACCTAGTTTTGACGGAGATAATATCGCGTTTACTCATTTCGTGGAAGGATGTGAAGAAGCGCTCAGCATGATTGCGTCTTCACAAGAAATTATCTTAGTGCGCGCAATATGTAAAAATTAAAGGATGATGCTCATGGATCCATACTCGGGAGAGTACTTAATTCCTTACAGGGTTTAGAATTTTTACGTAGCAAGTATGACCCTAGAGAAACGGTTTACGAGGCGCAAACTCGACTCGCTTATATATGTCAGAAGAGAGACGAAAAAGTATCAAGTTATGCGTGTCCGCCAAATAGGAAAACGTATAATAGACGCCCAAAAACAGCAATCGAAATTAGTCACGATTTTAAGAGATCCGTGGACGAGCATTTAAGAATGTGTTTCCTACGTAATTTAAATCCGAAAATAGTAATATCAAAATAAGGAACATTCAAGGAATTGGAGAGCCGCGCTATAAACACCGAAAGAGAACTCGAGACTGTGAAAACGATAAGACAAGTAGTGCTTGGAGAAAAAACGTCCAGCGATAACAAACACGCAGGTAATGCGCCTGTGCGTCGGGTAAATGCCGAAGCAATACCGTGCCAATACTGCCATAAAATCGGGCATACCGCCGACCGTTGTAGACTTATCAGCAGCAATCAAGATCCTAGACGAAATTTTTTATCTAATGTAAACTCAAACCAAACGAACTTCGCATCGAATAATCTAAATTACAACAATACGCGAATACCACCACCCCTGGGAGGACCACAAAATCCTGGTAATGCGTCTCAAATTATGTGCAGATATTGCAAAAAGGTGGGACATGCTATTGAAGAATGCCGCAAGCGAGCATTTAACAATCAGGTAGTAGCTAAGCGCAGGGAAACTGGGAAATTCGCGAAGACAGGGGCGATTCCGAGAAATACAAATATACGCCCCGCTCGAGCGATAACGACGGTATTCGATACGGATATCGAACAATAAATCTAACGCGCACGGAAGAAGTACCAATAGTCAGACTAGAAAGCAGAGATTTGAACGGTCCTTTAGAATTCCTAATAGACAGAGGTTCGGAGCCGAACATCATCAAAAAAGGAATTTTCCTAAAATCTAATGTCCAAGTAAATAGGAACGAGATTCTGAAATTAACAGGAATTACGGCGCACCATGTGTCCACCTTAGGGCTAGGACAGGTAGACATCTTAGAACGTCCAATCGCGTTTCATATAGTGGAAGACGAATTTCTTATACCACAGGACGGAATAATAGACTCCGATTTCTTTAATCAATGCAAAACCAATGTAAATTACAAGACAAATCACCTGGAATGGATATTAGGATACCATTCGAACCTAAGGAAATTCTAACTATTCCTGCAAGGGCAAATTCACAATTATACATTCAAATCGCTAATCCAGAATTAAAAGAAGGATATGTCCCTAAACTAAATTTAGCCGAAGGCGTTTACTTAGGTAATGCGCTGGTGACCGTACGAGATGGAAAGGCACTTACGTGTAATAAATACGACCGAAGAAGATTACGACGTATTTGTGCTCACTGTACAAATATTCGAATTCAATGAATTAACTAATCTTAAATCTAACTCTAATTCTAATTCAACTTTGAATTCTAATTCAAAAATCAATTCAAATACAAATTGCAATTCTAATTCAAGCACAAATTCAACATCAAAATTAGAATCAAAATCAATCTCAAATTCTAACTCTAATTCAAATTCAAATTCTGATTCTAATTCAAAAATCGATTCAAATACAAATTACAATTCTAATTCAAACACAAATTCAACATCAAAATTAGATTCAAAATCAATCTCAAATTCTAACTCTAATTCTAATATAAATTCAAATTCGAATTCTCATTCTAATTCAAAAATCGATTCAAATACAAATTGTAATTCTAATTCAAACACAAATTCAACATCAAAATTAGATTCAAAATCAATCTCAAATTCTAACTCTAATTCTAATATAAATTCAAATTCGAATTCTCATTCTAATTCAAAAAGCGATTCAAATACAAATTGTAATTCTAATTCAAATACAAACTCAACATCAAAATTAGGATCAAAATCAATCTCAATTTCGAAATCAAACTCTATTCCTAATTCAGATCCAAATTTAATATCAAATTCAAATTCTAATACTAACTCTAACTTAAATTCAAATTTAAAATCTGGACCAACCTCAAAACTCAATACAATTTTTTCGAGCTCAGAATCAAATGGAATATCTTGCACAGAAACAAACAAAATTTTTCGGTATAATAAAATAATGAAACTTATCAAACTCGATCATTTAAACAATGAAGAGCGTATGGCTGTTGAAAAGTCAATAGAACAAAATGCAGATTGCTTTTATTTGCCAGGAGAGTCTCTCGGATTCACTAATGTTCTGCAACATCACATTTATACGAATGATAACGTTCCGATACACACAAGACAGTACCGATACCCCCCAACGCATAAAGAAAAAATCGATCGTCAAGTAAAAGATTTATTAGACCAAGATATTATAAAACTATCAAAATCTCCATATAACACTCCAGTTTGGATTGTCTCAAAAAAGATCGAACGGCAACAACGGTGGAGGATGGTGTTAGACTTCCGCTCGCTAAATGAAAAAAACCATCGGCGACGCATATCCACTTCCCAATATAACAGATATTCTCGACCAATTAGGAGGTGCCAAATACTTTTCAGTTTTTGACCTAGCTTCTGGTTTTCACCAGATGAAGATGCACCCGGATGACAACCATAAAACAGCCTTTTCAACTCCTCATGGTCATTACGAGTTCGACCGAATGCCATTTGGCCTAAAAAATGCTCCGGTCACATTTCAAAGGTTAATGGACAGGATACTGATGGAAAAGCAAGAAATGGAAATATTCGTCTATTTAGACATCGTTTTATATGCAAGTTCATTAAGAGAATACGAAATTAAATTTCAAAAAAAAATTAATAAACGAATTGCGTGAAGCAAACCTGAAACTGCAACCGGAAAAATGTGAATTTCTTTGAAAAGAAGTGACCTACTTGGGACACGTGATAAACGAAAACGGAGTACATCCCGACCCGAAGAAAATAGAAGCAGAAATTCTCTGTATACACAATCAGAAAAATAAAACAATTTCTCGGATTAGCAGGTTATTATCGCAGGTTTATAGAAGGTTTTTCTAACATTGCGAAACCCCTGACAAATGTATTAAAAAACGGAGTCGAATTTAAATGAAATCAGAAAAAACAAGATTCTTTCACCACATTGAAAAATATATTATATAAAGAACCGGTCTTGCAATATCCCGATTTTTCTTTCGTCGTAACAATGGATGCGTCAGGAACAGTCCTAGGTGCTATCTTAAGTCAAGGACCAATAGGAAGAGATCGACCCATAAGTTACGCTTCTCGCGTATTAAACGACGCTGAAAAGAATTATTCCACAATCGAAAAAGAATTATTGGCAATAGTTTACGCAGTAGGACATTTTCGACCTTATCATTATGGTAATAAATTTATTTTGGTTACCGACCACAAACCGCTGACTTGGTTTCACAAAACAAAAACGGATAGAAGCTCCGATTGTAATCGGTGAATCTCCACGCGGACACGCCGAACTGGGTTCGTCTAGCAAAACAATGAGTCTGTCTCTGTCCTTCTCTCTGTGGTCGCTTGTTTCTAGCGACCGAAAATATTTTCTCGACGATCTCGGCCGCTTGGCGTGTATCATAAGGAGGAAAGAGACATTCTAGACAATACATAATTTTTATTAAATTATATTAATCCTTTGCCCTACGATTTAAGTTACGATGGCGCGTGCCATAATTAACAGTCTGGAACATATTGTTTATGTTTGGCCCGATAGACGTACCACGGCTCTCATCAATGATACTTATGTTTGTCCCAATTTCTTTACCACGAGTCTCACACAATATTATAAGTGAAAGAGTTAATCATATACCTTTCTCATTAATATATAATAGCAAAAATGATTTCAAAACGTGATATTAACGAGATATAGTTTACGATTTTCCGTGTATTTTATGTACCACGTTCATAGAGGCGGTCTGCAAAAACTCAGCGTGGTCTCGGGCGTTAGGTGCGAATGTTGAGGATCCTATGTTCAATCCTGCTTTTTCCTTTTTTTCTTAATTTTTTTTTAAACAAATAAGTTATTAATGAACATATTACTCCAAATATATTTTTATAAAATTATAGAAATTATATGTATACTTCAGTGTGCTCAGAACTAGTTACACATTTCGAACCAATTTCTGAAGTGCTGCCTATTTTTCCTTTACAACCGCTCAACAGTCGACGGTTGAACCGCTAGATCGCGCGCGGACGTGCATCTCAGGAGCGTCACAGTATAAGAAATATGCTGCTGTCATACCTTCCAACATGAAAATTATCATGACAACATTTTAGCATGAAAATTATCATAAAAATATTTTTCTTCTTACATAATTGTTATTTTCTTAATAATAGTGATTGAACATCATATTAATAAGTATATACATTTTACTAAATATTATATAACAAGATACAAAAAGAGCATAAAGAACCACAACACAGGTTATAATTTGTGATATTTACTTATTATTATATTAATTAAAACATTAAACGTTTCGGCCACAATCTGGCCATCTTCAGTAATACAATAGTCTTCATAAACCGCAAAAATACATTTAGTTGAAATTAAATTCAACATTCCGTTGTTATAATAAAAATAACATGTTCTTTTTAGTGTGAAGATGCTTCGTACAAAATGTTATAACGCCCATAGTCATATCAAGAAGTGTAGAACAAGAATTTCCAGATTCTGATTAAATTAAAATTATATGTCATTAATTTCTCCTAGTCGAATATAAAGAAATATAATCGTTACCTGTTTTACAGCCAAAAAACTGAGCGAAGAATATCAAGTGACAATTTTTCACAATAAGACTTTTTCCGTGACATTATGTGTTGTTGTTTGTTATATCGCGTATTATACCACTATTTATACGCCTGGGTCAAACAAATTAGAAATTTCTTCTAGAGTTATTATTGAAAAGAAAGAGAAATCCTACTTAAGAAAAGGAAAATAAATATCTGGCAGACTTTCCGTGTCACTTTGTTTATTGATACCTCTTATTTGTCTTTTTATGTGTATCATTTCGGAAATTCTTCTTTTTATTAAAGATTGTTCCTTGTCTAAAACTTTTGTGTTTTCCCAATCTAACTCATGCATCTCGTTCAAACGGTGACGTGAAACCACTGAAACTTCGGAAGGTGATTTTTTTAAATCCGCTTTATATTTTTTTATCCGAGTCTTTAATTTTCTTTTTGTTTGGCCTACATACGACGATTCACAATTTAAACAATCGATTTTGTAAACAACTCCACATTGGTCATCCCTGGACAAAGAATCTTTCCCCGTCTTAATAAATGCATTCATTTTATTCATGGGTTTATACGCTATGTTAAAATCATGAACATGTGAGAGCCTTTTGAACTTTTCCGATACTTTGCTCAAATATGGTACCACAAGAAATTTCTTTGAATTAACATTAGAATCAATTTCTTTATTACATTTTTTACATCTATTTTGTAATGTCTTAATTCTATTTTTTATTGTTGCAAATATAAACTTTAAGGGATAACCGTTACTTAAAAGAATGCGAATTAGTTCCGTGATGTTTTTTTCCTGAAATTTAGGATGGGACAAAAATAGAATTCTGTCCAATTGCCCAATAATAACTCCCCTTTTGTGTGTTAACGGATGATTGGAATAATAATTTAAATACCTCCCAGAATTGGTAGGTTTTTTGTACATATCAAAGATGATATTTCCTTCTTGTTCAATTAATTTAACATCTAGGAAATTTATGCCATTTTTATCGCCACGGTCAACGGTGAATTTTAGCCTTTCGTGATATGAATTAAATAATTCTAGAATTTCCTCAACCTTTTCCTTATGTACAGCTAATACAATGTCATCCACGTAACGAAAATAAAACGATGCCTTAATGTTATTCTTGGTAATAATTTCGTGTTCTAAATCTTGTAAAACAATATTTGCCAGTATCGGAGACAAAGGAGAACCCATAGGCAAGCCAAAAATTTGTTTAAAAATTTTTTTGTCAAAGATGAAAAATGTAGAATCAATAATGATTGTGATTGCCCTGATGAACTCTTGCAAAGGAATCGAAGTCCTGCATCCAATGAGTTCCCATCTACACTCAATACTTTTTACAACTAATTCAGTCGGAATGTTCGTGTACATAGAGACTACATCACAGGATACAATACTGAAATCATTATCGATTACCTTGCCGTTAAGTTTATGTACCAAATCTAGACTATTTTTTACGTGATTGAAATTTGTTATGTTATTCTTGTCAATAATGTCTTTTAGGAAGGTCGCCAGTGGATAAAAAGCGCTGTTAATGCAACTAACGATTAATCTTAGAGGGTGACCTTCTTTATGGATCTTTGGCAGTCCATAAGCTCTCGGCAGTTCACCATCCGAAACATACAATTTTTTGTATAAACTTGAATCGATATAACCTTTATTCTTCCAAAATTTCAGTAAATTCACAATTTCCGCAGTTATTTTATTTGTAGGATCTTTTTTCATTAATTCGTACGTAGTAGCGATCGTTGAGATTCTCAAACATTTTTTCTTTGTAACTATTCCGACACATAATTACAGTGGTATTTCCTTTGTCCGCTCTAGTAATCAATAATTCCGGATTTTCTGAGATGAATCGTTTGACCTCCCTTACACCTTCTTGCAAAACAACGTTCTCAAAAGATTTAATATCACATTTCTTAATTGATTTCATGATTCGGATGGATTCATTTCTGACATAATTTCGCGTTTCGTCGTCGGCTTTAAAAAGACTGTATTCTACGTGCTTTATAAATTCTTGTGTAATGTTGTTCTTGTTAACCATATTGTTCGGTAAATTGAAATGTTGGCCTAGTTGTAATACAATTTTTGCTTTTTCAGGTATCATAATGTTGCTAAGATTTTTCAGCCATTTTTCATTAGTGTTACATATATTAAATATTTCATTAAAACCGTCCGGAGCAATATTAATGTTGTGTGTTGAATGAATTTTTTCCGAATTCGTAACTTTCGTTAGAACATTCTCAAGTCTGAAAGGTGCAACTGAAGTACCCCCATCCATCTCAGGCAACACAATTTGTTTAATATTATAATTGATGCTATTGACTTCCTGGCGGATGTGCTTGGCCCGCAAATAAAAAATTTTTTTGCTAATTCTATCTATTTCTTTGTTCCACATAATGTCATAATTTATTTCCTGTCTTCGAAAGAACCCGCTATGTTATTAAGTATGTTCATGATTTTAACATAGTGTATAAACCCATGAATAAAATGAATGCATTTATTAAGACGGGGAAAGATTCTTTGTCCAGGGATGATCAATATGGAGTTGTCTACAAAATCGATTGTTTAAATTGTGAATCGTCGTATGTAGGCCAAACAAAAAGAAAATTAAAGACTCGGATAAAAGAACATAAAGCGGATTTTAAAAAATCATCTTCCGAAGTTTCAGTGGTTTCACGTCACCGTTTGAACGAGATGCATGAGTTAGATTGGGAAAATACAAAAGTTTTAGACAAGGAACAATCTTTAATAAAAAGAAGAATTTCCGAAATGATACACATAAAAAGACAAATAAGAGATATCAATAAACAAAGTGACACGGAAAGTCTGCCAGATATTTATTTTCCTTTTCTTAAGTAGGATTTCTCTTTCTTTTCAATAATAACTCTAGAAGAAATTTCTAATTTGTTTGACCCAGGCGTATAAATAGTGGTATAATACGCGATATAACAAACAACAACACATAATGTCACGGAAAAAGTCTTATTGTGAAAAATTGTCACTTGATATTCTTCGCTCAGTTTTTTGGCTGTAAAACAGGTAACGATTATATTTCTTTATATTCGACTAGGAGAAATTAATGACATATAATTTTAATTTAATCAGAATCTGGAAATTCTTGTTCTACACTTCTTGATATGACTATGGGCGTTATAACATTTTGTACGAAGCATCTTCACACTAAAAAGAACATGTTATTTTTATTATAACAACGGAATGTTGAATTTAATTTCAACTAAATGTATTTTTGCGGTTTATGAAGACTATTGTATTACTGAAGATGGCCAGATTGTGGCCGAAACGTTTAATGTTTTAATTAATATAATAATAAGTAAATATCACAAATTATAACCTGTGTTGTGGTTCTTTATGCTCTTTTTGTATCTTGTTTTTTAAATTGATAACCACGTGAATTTTTTAAATATTATATACTTTTAAAATATTTACTTTATTATTTTTATACATTACATTGATACATTCGGTTTTCTTTCAAAGAGCTACCGACCACGCTTATGTGCCACAAAATGTAATATCTTTTAATATAGAATACTGATAATATCAATTTAAGACTAATAAGAGTCGAAACAGAACGAGATGCGTAATTTTAAACTGGAATGACTCAACTTCAATAACTCCGTCTTCTTCTTTATTTAACATGTGAATAAAGAAGGCATATTGAATAAAGAAGACATCACAGAAGACTAAGGAAAGTAAAGGATTGATAATTTGCTAGAAGGTACGGAGCATATTTCTTAGTGCAACGCTCCTGAAATACACATCCGCGCGCGATCCGGTGCAGCTCAGCCGTCGAGCATTGAGCGGCGGCGGCGGGGGGAAAGAAGGCGATGCTTCAAAAGTCGACCCAAAATTTAACATATATTCCAATAATTATAGGAAGAATACCGAATCACTTTAATAGATAAATAAAAAATTATTTGTATATTGCATATAAAGACACATATAAAGGCTTTTTGATTTGTTAATTATAAAATTATATTGACATCATCCTTATAATTATATTAATCATCCTTATAATTATATTAATCACACTTTTGCGATTTGATTGATTATCAGAATTTTCACTCGGATGAGAATTATAAAAAAAAACATTTCACAGAAAGTACTGATCGACGTAACATTATTACAGAAACATGATTTTTTTTGAATTTTTTCTAAAGATAAATTAAAACGTTTAGAAATACATATATAATTTCAATAATTAAATAAAAATATATTTAGCCTGTAATATGTTTGTTAACAATGTCTTATTTAAAAAAAAAATTATGAAAAAAGAAAAAGGGAATTGATCATGAGATCTCTAACATTCAGATCTCGCATCTTACGCGTGAGATCACACCGAGGTCTTGCAAATCATTTCTATGAACGTGGTATATAACGCTCATAGAAAATCATAAAAATATCAATATCCCGTAAATTATCGTGTTTTGAAATTATTTTTGCTATTATACATAAATTGGAGGGATATAGGATTAATTTATTAAAACTTATATGTTATTTATAATGTTCCTTCTCCTCTTAATTGTACACATTGAGCGGCCGAAATTTTCCAGAAAGCATTTTCGGTCGCTAGAAACAAGCGACCGTAGAGAGATGGGGGGGAAGAGAGGAGAGGAGAGGAGAGGAGAGGAGAGGAGAGGAGAGGAGAGGAGAAGAGAGGAGAGGAGAGAGGAGAGAGGGGGAGGAAGGGAGGGGAGAGAGAGAGAGAAAGAGAGAGACTCTGAAGGATAGACTCGCTGTTTCGTTCGACGAGCCCAGCTCGGCAGGAGTCTGCGGAGTCTCACCGATTACAATCGGAGTTTCTATCCTTTTTTGTTTTTTCTCTGTCTTACTCTGCCGTACTTCTGTTTCAATAATTCGTTCTGCAATTCAAGAATGTGATTTCTATCGTTTCTGGCATCATCGTCGATGCAGTAAGGATGCACGATTTCTTCTCTAAACAACGATTCTGACATATATTTCTATATATACAAAAATATATTATTATGGCGTTTCCGGCTGATAATATATTGCTGGTTTATTTACAATGGTTCAATCCATTTCTATAGTTGCATAGCGATATTACTTCGTTTGCGCGCGACCGATAGGAGGAATGGCGCTTCTTACTAAGACTCGACATCCGAGTCGAGTGAAAAATGTGCTATATACAATAATTTCAGACCTTGCATAAGTAGCTGGCGATTTACAGAAAACCTCAAAGAACAATACTATGCTTGCAGAAACGAGTTACGAGCTTTAGTATAAGAGCAAAGAGTATTCAAAAATTTCATTTATATGCTACGTCTACTACGAGATTGCCGCTTGCTCGTTCCGACATCCGAGCAGAAAGGAAGCTCAACCGAAACACACATCGCGTTCCGAACCTTGATATATGCATGTGTAAATAATTCAGTAAATAAAGTTTAGACATGTGTTGTATATATGTACACGCACACACACGCGCGCACACGCATACATACGCACACGGGTGTGTATTTGTACTATTATATATAATATATATATATATATATATGTTATTTTATATATATGCATCAATAATTTACTAAATAAAATGTATGTAAAAGACAGAACAGTGTAATTAAAATAATTATTTTCATTTGTATTCATATGTAAATAATATAGTATGTTTCTTGTTTAGGAAGAAATTATTTCAATAAAATTGAAATAACTAATATCATATTTATTTTATTATTTTTCCTCTCAAAAGAAAAAACTTTGACCAGGGCATGTTTATTGATATGGGCCTGAGTAGATCAATAATTCAGATCATTTCTATGGCTCAGCGACGCACTTTTCATGACAGCGCCGCTGTCGGAATATCACGAAACTAAAATACTGCTCAGTTTCATGGCTTCACGTCAATTTCACTCGTAATATACAAACGAAATTTTCGGATGCCCCTTTCTCTTATACTAAAACTCCTACCGCATTTCTAAAAGCATGGGATTGTTCGTTTAGGTTTTCCGCAATTCGCTAGCTACTTTTCATGAACGTGCAAGATCTGAAACTCTTATATGCAACACATATTGTGTTGACTACAGAAGCCGATAACAAAACTGTAAGTCTTTAATTTTCTTTCGTTTTTCGTATTCAAATGTAGCTGGCGATTTGCGTTGTTGTCGATACTTTAATTGTGGAGAAGGATTTTTCAATCTATAAACACAGTTACGAGAAAGGTGTTTTTAAAATTTAATGATAAAACAGGACACTCCAGCATCCCCAAGGGCATAATTAAAACATACAGTCGCATTAGACAAAACTTCTATTGGAATAATTTGAAATCCGACATATAAGATTACATTAATCGTTGTCTACAATGCCAAATAAAAAAATTGGTTCGCATTAAAACAAAACAACCTATGTTGATAACAGACACTCCATATTCTGCATTCGAAAAAGTATCAATGGACATAGTCGGCCCATTACTAATAACCTCTCAACAAAATTCCTATATATTAACTATCCAAGACCATTTAACGAATTCTCCCTCGCCAACCCTTTAAAATCCTCTACAGTCATAAGTGTTGCTGACGCCTTCCTAGAATTTTTTATCTGTACGTTCGGAGCTCCTAAATCAATACTAACGGACAGAGGCAGTAATTTTACGAGCAACATGATGAAAAGATTTGCAAAAAATTTAAAATTAAACAATTCAAAACGACCGCTTTCTACCCACATGCTAATGAAGCTTTAGAACGGTCTCACTTAGTTTTAGTAGAATTTTTCAAGCAATTTGTAGACAGATTCACAGAATGGGATAAATTAGTACGATACGCCACCTTTTCATACAAGCACATACGAGGCTACCAAATACGCCCCATATGAGTTAGTATTTGGTAAATTAGCTAGGCTTCCGACCAGTGAAATCGTTAATAATATAGAAGAATTAAAAACATCTGACTCTTACTTAACAGCTCATGACGGATATATAATACATAATATACAAAAATTAACACAAGAAAATATTATATCTTCCAAAATTTTCAAATCAACGATAAAGTTTTCTTATTATGTGAATCCAAGAAGGGCAAATTCGGTAATCAACTCCGAGCCTCACATGGTATTACCTAATAATAATATAAAACTCCTTAAAGGTAAACAAAAAATTATTCATCCTAATAAATTAAAGGTGCCTCATATTCATTTAGAAAAGGAATGAGACGGAGAAGATTTGAATTGTGCCATGTAACAATCCAAATCTTTATATATATATATATTTATACAGGGTGATTAAATTGAATATATTATCCTTGAAATGTCATATTCCTGACTTAATTTTAAGACGATTTTTCCTTTGTCAAAATTTTGTCAAAAGAGTAGTTTTTAAATTATAATAAGAAATAATTAACGAATGACAGGACGCGTAGAGAAGGAGCGGCGTTTCTTACTGTCCGACGCAGACCGTACGGGCGACCCTCGTTACGATCAGACGATCGCTAAACACGCATGCATATGCGATCGCATTCTCTCTCTTTCTCTCTCTCTCTCTCTCTCTCTCGCACGCACGCACGCACGCACGCACGCACGCACGCACGCACGCACGCACGCACGCACGCACGCACGCACGCACGCACGCACGCACGCACGCACGCACGCACGCACGCACGCCCGCCCGCCCGCCCGCCCGCCCGCCCGCCAGGTATCAAAATTCAACATGTTACTCAGAACTGCCAGTTCAGAAAGGTAAGAGACATACTTTTTATCCCCACGAACGCACATATTAATTAAAACAGGCACGCAAATCTCCTGCAATCGTGTCATATCTCCAATGTTCTTCTTAAATGATGGTATCGTATGACACCAACTCCCGAACGCTCTTTATCTCCGACAATTATGAAACCCATGACAAAACCTATATGGCATTATACAAATCCTGGATCGCTAGCAGTAAGCGGCATATATAGTGACAAGGATCTCGAAAACCTGCGGGATCATATAATGTTTCCAGCCGAAAAAAACGGAATTCTAAATACTGTGGCACGAGGAGCTAAAGGCGAACCCATAGTTTCCCAAGGAATCTCTCTTTCGCATCTTTTAGATGAGAATTCAATTCAGAAAATTACAGAGAATACATGGAAAAAGATCTGGGGAAATTTTATTTCCTTCGGCAATGCAAGTGCTGGAATAATCGGAATCTATTTCTGCATCAGAACCGTGAAACTAATTATAGACACTATAATACATGGATACGGTATACATACAATCTATGGCTGATCATTACATCTGGTCGGGGCCCTTTGGGACTAACACAAAATGTGTTAGTTATTCTAGAAATTTCTCGATGTAAATTTCTAACAATTATTGAATAGTTTCTGAGAGACAAGAATTATTATGACAAAATGTTTTAGAAAATTTAGTATTTAATTTTTTTAAGGAAATAAAAATTATTTTGCAAGAAGAAATATTCTTTAATAATGTAAGATACGACCTCCGCACGTTTAAATTACAGAGACGCTCCTGAGCCAGAATGTCACATGGGCGCCCGGCGACTCGGCCGCACAAACACTATAATACATGGATACGGTATACATACAATCTATGGCTGATCATTACATCTGGTCGGGGCTCTTTGGGACTCAGTTACAAATTTAATCATACATCTCTCCCAAAAACACAAGAGGAGGGAAGCATCTCAAGAGGAAGCAGCAGACAATTTAAGCACATCAGAAGAAAATCCAAATCTGTCCAAGAACATCACGAATCGAGAAGGAAGTACCGAGATCTCTATTGAACAAGTAAACGCCAGAATATATCCACAATTGTAAGCATTTCTTTCTATAATTGGCATACTCTATATACACGTATATTTACTATTATTTTATATATAATCATGCGTGGCGCACATTAAGTGCATCACGCATGACTTAAAGAGGGAGGTGTTACATTCCGATAAATCCTCTTATTCTTTATAGATATTCTTCATAGATATATACTTTACACTTTACTTTTTATCTTATCGCTAGATTAATATTTCCCTATTTTATCTTTATTTCAAAACCGAAAATTCTTTTCCTCTTTTATAAGAGGGTATATTCAGTTTCTTTATTTAAACATTCAAACTAACAGGTAGATTATATACTTTTATGCGTCATACAAATTATCTACAGATTATTCTAAAGAATGTCTAAGAATATCACACGATCTTTCTCAAAGAAGCTTCTATAAAATAACAAATATAAAAGCGTACATTAATAATAATGTATATTATATTAGCGTTTAACGATTAAGTAATTAGCAGTAAATAGAAATCTTCCTGAATGCGAGAACGAATATCTTTTTTTTCCCTTTTTCTTTTTTTAATAAAGTTAAATTAATTTTAAACATATGAATGTAGTTAAACATATGAATTCGCCTCGCATAAAGGATATTAAGGAAAATCGAATTTTTATTATTACAAATTGTTAAAACTTAACTACTTACTTATTAAGAATAAACTTGTAGAGTGGGGAATAGGGCTTACGCGGAGCCTTGCTGTCTTATCTCAAGGAAAGCGCGAGTATAGGTTCTACCAAATTTTGAGGAGTGTCGATTGGTTCTGAAAGAACACTCTCACACTCATTTTCAGAATATAAAAGAAGCTGTCAAAGACAGAAAGTTCTTTTTTTTCGGTCAATTCATCAGTTACCCAGCCAATCAGTCGGTCGGTTATTCAGACAATCAGTCAGTTAGTTACTTAGTTACAGTTACAGCTACAGTTACAGTTATACAATCAAGATGAGAACTATCCTCGCGCTCCATCAGACTCCTCATTTTTCTTTTTCATTGTTTTACTTATAGCATTTACTTATTTCAATAAACGAAAATATTGAATCGAATCTATCGACGGAATCTCTAAATCTCTAATCGGTTACATACAAGTACATATACATATATGAATCTTCCCAGTGAATCACATCCTTAACCGCACAACTTAATCTCCGATGCCCGAGTAAATTGTTTAAATACATTGACTCAAAAACGGAGAAAATCTCAACAACAACATTAGATGTAACACATTCTTACAGAAGACTTCAGAGAATACAAGTAAATAATGTAAAAGCAATTTTGCAATTGGAATTGAAGGACTCATATCGTCACTTACATTGTATTAGAATGAGCATCTTTGATTTTTCATTTAAAATCCATAATGTTTTGCCAGTCTCCATAGTTTGTAAATTTTTTAAATATTTTTAGACAATATTAATTGTTTTAACTTTTTTCATACAAGGAGAAAAGTTAAGAAAATTCTATGATTAAAGGAAAAAGACTTGAAAAATAAAAGAGCAAATATTAATCCAATTTCTTATATTTATGCTTCTAATAAGGAATTGCTAAATAAAATTATATCTAATAATGTCATTAATGACAAGTCTTTATAGGTTATGAAAAAAATACATATTTCGGCTGAACTTTGGAGATGCTCCTCTAGATTTTTTAAATAACATGGTTCCTCAATTTGAGCAATATTGACATTCCAGTATCTGCTTCAGTTAGGGGAAGGCTTTGGCCTTCCTATTACTAAACATAATATTGATAGAATATTAATTGAGTTCATTAAGAATATTGAAAATAATATTATTGGTCGTCAGAATAATATAATAAATTTCGTTAGAAATAATACTGTTTCAATTCTGGAGAAGTTTCAGAATGATTTTCCTAGGACTGATTTGAATGATAAATTATTATTTGATTGGTTTAAGATAACAAAAATATTTGTTAAAAATCATCCTGAAATGTTAAAGCAGATAAAGATAATGTTACTGTTGCTCAAAATAAACTAGATTACATATTCAAAATAGAATTATATACTTTCAGACAATAATACATATGAGATGATAACTAAAAATCCTACAAAAAAACTTACGATTTACGTAACATGTTTAGTAGGTGGAAAGGAAAAGATTTAATAGATGATTTGACGTATCGAAAGTTGCGTATGATTGATGGGATCTCTAGAGCATATGGTTTAACGAAGATTCATAAACAAAACTATTCTCTGAGAATCATTATTTCATCTTTAAATAGCCCATTATATAATCTATCATTGTTTCTGCATAACATCATTAAAGATTCTATACCAGAAACTACTAGTTTTATAAAAAAATAGCTTTGACTTAATTAATAAACTTAAAGATGTTAAACTGGAATCAGATTCTATGTTGGTTTCCTTGGATGTGGTATCTTTATTTACTAATATACCTATAGATTTGGCATCTGATAATATTATTGGAAGGTGGGATGCTATATCCAAGAAAACTAAAATTCCTTTGAATTTTTGATTGTCTTTCGGATGATTTTAAATTCTACGGTTTTTATCTTTAATAAAAAAATATACAAGCAAATTTGGGACCCTTATGGGTTCACCCTTGTCACTCGTTGTTGCAAATATGGTTATGCAGGACTTTGAAAAAATGGCTATCGGAATGCTGCCTTGTCGACTGATATTTTATTATTGACACGTTGATGATATTATCTTAACTGTTCCGTCTGAGAGTGTTGGTGATATTTTGGATATTTTTAATTCGTTGCGCATTAGATTGTAGTTCACTATGGAGATTGGCTTTGATGGAAAATGAATTTCAAAAAAATTATTATTAAAAAATTATCAACGAATAATCGATTATTATGCTTCCATACATCCATGAGTCAAAATGCTCTTTTCTATGATCATTTTACATATGCCACAAGTATGTACAACAGCTATCTGAAAATTTCATGAAATTATCACAAATAATAACGAATAATATAATAATTAAATAATAATAATAAATAATAATAATAATTTAATAGTACAATAATTAAATTGGTATAATATATTGAGCAATCATATAACATTTTCGACCCTGTCGAGTTTGCATTAACCTGGGTTGAAGTAATGATGTTTCGTGCTCTCCTATTAGTAGAGCGTGTAATCAATAGCGAAGCATTTTCTAACCCAAATTGGTGTAAACCCGGTCGGGCCAAAAGCTATATAAAGAAAAGTTAATAAAGAAACGTTTGTATAAATATAACAGAAAATAAAAATAAAAATAATCAGAGTTAAATGAAGTAAAATCGCATGCAACAAATTTTTTATTGATAAGAAATTTGTATTTATTTATTTATTGTGATAATTATTTGAAATACAGGCGAAACTTGATAAAACGAAATTTGATAAAAATATATTCATTCGACACGTTTTCACGAAAATAAAAGAATCTGGCAGAAAAATGTGGTGGTATGCTTCATGAAGCAAATTGATTAATCACAGTGAAGTATTCCCCTCTCATTCGGCGGTAAGAAGGGAATACTCGAAGGTAATTGATCAATTTTTACAGATTGCATATGGCATATAAATGCGGTTACGGCTAATATAAATGCTTCTTTATAGTGAAAGCTTTGATTAATAAAGTGATGAAATTATTTTAGATGAATCAAAATTATAAATAGATAAGCCCTTATATTATTATAAAGGTTTCGAATTAAAAATATATAAAAGGTATTATGTACAGATATTATGTAGTAGGAAAGCGTTGAAAGTGACATTCTAACTTTATCAATCATATAATTTTAAAAATAATCATATATGTAAAGAGTATACACAATATATTTTCTTACACTCAATATCACGTCGTCGGCTCTCCACAATAGTTACCCTCCCTCTATTGACGTTTAAGTATAAAGGCAAGAAGCTCATGATAGGAGTCACATACAGTAATCGAAATTTGTGAATTTATGAATTCGAGTATCCTATTATTATAAAAAATAGTATCTTAAATTGTGGTTTGGAAGCAAGTATAGTAGAAATTTAACACTTTTTCATTTTGTAATCGTTAATTTTAATTGAAAAATTGTTTGCGAAACAGAATCTGGAAATTATGCTTCGTTCCACGAGTTAAACTAATTTCAATAAGAAACGACACATAGCACCACATCGATTAAGATAGAACAAATTTTCAGGTTCGTCAAAATCTAAACGAGCGTTTTAAGTAGTAATAATTAACAAATCTGTAAAAAAATTGGATAAAGTTTCATGTAACATGCATTCAATGTATTGTATTTAATGTCACGTTTTGTTTATGAATTTATACTGAAGATGGTCTAATCAAGACCGAAACATTTATATATATTTTTTTTTCTTGATTTGAATAAACTGTTATTTCGCTTCCAAGATTTTGCGTAGTGGTGTATGCCCTTTATATATGATTATTTTTGTTAGCCACTTAAAATTGTTTATTATCATATAAACAATTTATTTGTTATAATTATATATATTCATATATATATAATATAATTTTAACACTTCTTCGCAAAGAACATGACTAAAACATATCGAAAATGATTAAAATATTAGGTGTTGGAATTAATTCGTAGCGTTTTTAATGAAAGAATGTTATTTATTTCACATGAGCATTAAAAAATACATTAATGAAAGTACTTCCCATCACTTGTAAAACGCTACGAATTAATTCCAACACCTAATATATTGTCAAAAAGAGTGTTTAAAATTACCAGTATATAACAGTTTGACAATGGCAAGACATTTTATTGTAAAATTAAAGTATTGTTAAATGAAAGTATTATTTTATTACTGTTTCATCACTATTTTAGTTCCAAAAGTGTAAACCTAGAAAGAAAGAAATTAAGAAAATATACCTTATGTATTTATCCGACGATGCTAACAATTACCGAAAGACATGAGCAGTAATCGATGTCGATCTCGCAGTGAATACAAAATGATTCTGAACCTTACCGAGTCTTAACTTATTAACTATCGCAGAGGCTTACACGAGGTTCGCACGCAGAACGCCAGAGAGAGCGAAAGAAGGAACAACCGGAAAGAAGAACCAATTCCAGCGCCGCGACGAACGCTCGCACCGCCGCAACTAGCGCTCGCAGCGCCACAATTAACGCTCGCAACGCCACAGCATTCATGTGCTCCAATATTCAGTGACATGAACGGATTTAGGACAAGTAAGCCTATCACTTAACCTAATCCGTGAGACTACTTGAACGGATCAGACATGTGTCTTGTTTCGGATATTTTGTGTTACTTCGATTATTTGAAAAGCATTTTTATACAAAATAAATGCATTTTTAATAAATATAAAAGTAATATTATATAATATTAATAAATATATTATATTTTAATATTATATTACATTATATTTTGTTGTATTAATATTATTTTACTTTATTTTTTTAATTTTTCTAATTTTATTTATTTTATTTTATTTATTTATTTATTTTAAGGATTAATTATTTATAGATTTTAATATGTCATTCAACATTATTAAGATCGTTTCGAAGATACGAATAAGCATCAAAAATTTATTAAATCACTAGTTATACTCATAGAGTATGCTCTAACGCGACGCGAACATCTAGTCGCCATATTGGTTCCGGTGACGCGAACGTATTGGAGCGTATTGGGCATGTTGGAGCGTGCGACGCAAACAAACTTCTTGTATCTTGAAATGAGAAAAGGTTACACGACAATTTTCATAAAAAAAGAGAGGTTAATGTTGGTAATAAAAACCCTTGAGGCACCATATTTATTTTCTACGGATTGGTAACATTTATAAATAATAATCCATTAGTTTGTGCCGATCGTGGCCGATCGAGTGTAAAAGTAGTGTAATACAGTGTGATAATTCATGAATTGTTCGTAAACGGCTGTCATCGCGGAGGTTTCGTGTTTTGACAGTTATGTGTATCAAAAGGTTAATAACGCCTTTGAGATTACTCAGATAAGTTTCATTAAGTATTTTACAAAACCTTTTTTTTTACTATTTCATAAAAAATCAATACTTTGTGTTATATATTTTATTTTCAGTTATTGATTTTTGGCCTAACATTATCAATGGTGTCAAATTGTGCATTGAAAAGGAAGGAAAATTAAAAGGAAAGAGAGGAAAAAGAAGAAAGGAAAAGGAAAAGAGATGTGGAAGGAAGCATAATCTGAATCAGTGGATAATCATTAACAGCAGTAAGGATGCCATTAGCAATGGCAATCAATTTGTCATAATATTTGTAATATAATTGTATTTTAGATTTCAGCGAAGCATATAAAAGCATTCAAAATGGAAAGATAGAAATTTTTTTTATATTTTATTGTTCAGCTTGATAATAAGCTAATAAGCTTGATTGTCAATCTTAGTATTTGAAACACAAAATACAAAATATTTTTATGTGCTCTTTGAAATATTAAAAATACAAAATACTTTCATGTATTCAATAACTATATTACGAAAATACCATTTTTCAAATAAAAGTATTTCAAATACATGTCCAGTCCTTTATATGTGTTGCATTAATTGTAACAAACTTATATACGAAGAATCTTTAACAGGTATCTTGCAAACTTTTCACAAAAATAAAGACATGAGAGATGCAGTATATATAACAAGATCAAAAGAAAACAATTATAAATATATATATGTAAAATAAAACATAAAAGTCATGAGAAATAAAATGTAAAATTTATGGAAGTTAAATCAAGGAATTACAGTTTTTTCGTGAGTTTTGTTGTTTTCTTCTCATAGCTTATGTATCTTCCATTTACAACATATTTATCATTTTTTATCGATTTTATGTTATGTTAGACTGCACCTCTCAATTTTTACGAAACAACTATTACAATATTTATTAAAACTGCCATTTATGAAACGACAACTATTAAAATATTTATTAACATAAACAAATATTAAAATATTTATTAATTAATCTTGTTTTTTCAGATAAGTTGTTTTTTGATAATTCATTCATAGAATTAACAAGAAATTTATTTCACAAAGTATCAATTTTTTATGAAATAAGTAAGAAAGGTTTTGTAATGAAAATATTTAATGAAACTTATCTGAGTAATCTCGAAGACGTTATTAACCTCTTGATATACATAAATGTCTTGATATAAATGTCAAAACACAAAACTTCCGCGATGACAGCCGTTCACGAACAGTTCATGAATTATCACACTGTATTACACTACTTTTACACTCGATTGGCCACGATCGGCGCAAAATAATGGATTATTACTTATAAATGTTACCAATCAGTAGAAAATAAAACTATGGTGCCTCAAGGGTTTTTGTTGCTACTAACATTATCCCCTCTTTTTTAATGAAAATTGTCGTGTAACCGGTGAAAATTATAAAAGTGAGCGAATTTACTAGAACACTGATTATTTCATTAATAGTCAACACTTAGTAAATTTGCTCGCTTTTGTAATTTTCACTTTGTTTGAAGATACGAATCGACCCCCTGTAATTTGAATGAGATTACTCACTTTTCGCACTTTCATCTCATGTGAGTGTCCGCGTGATTCTGTAACGACGAAATGAAAATACAAAGTGAAATCATTAGATTTGCCGGTGTGGGGAAAAACGTGAAAATGTAAAGTGAAACATAATTGTAGATCACACCTGTGGTCTAATTCACACTCACAACGTTTAAAAATAATTTCATCCTTGTTGTTTGTCAAATGTTAAACGAAGACAAATGATGCTCATGAGCGTTGTCAGCATAAATCGGACCACGGCCATAAAGTTCAATTTATTCCTAATTTTTTTTCAATTCTGGAATTGAAAACAGATGACGAATAAATCGAACTTCGATTAAAAGTGGTTAAAAGTAAACCGTGAGTTATGGAACTGGATCTAAACGATTTCCTACCATTATTTACAAAGTCAATTCTGTTGAAAATGAATATCTCTAAGCATTCTTCGTGTAATTCTTATATGTGGTTCAAACCTCTTTATCGTTTTCATCCAGTAACAAAATTGCTACCATGTATATTGCCATTTGATTTTATTTTTGTCTTTAGACTGTGCAAAATTATATATTTAACCTTAAAAGATTAGTCAATTCAGTCGATTCAATCGGCTGTGATGCCTCTCGCTTTATTTCTCAGCCTTTCTTTCTCAAATCTCACAAGAAATTTCTTGCGGAACGAATTTCCCTGAGATTGCTCGCAATTGCACGATGATGAAAGTTAGGGAATCACGTGATGTGAGATGGCTCACATTTTCACCATAATAAAAGTTAGAGAATCGATTCCCTGTGATCTGTTTTCTGTTCTTGTATTAAACTGCACTAACACTCTTTTTCTCACTTTCACAAATATCAAACTGTGGAGACACGTTACACTTACACACACACATACACACGCACACGCACGCACTCACGCACACACACACAATCCTTCAGTCATACTTCAACCATACTTTTATACTCGCTTAGACTCACATACTCTGCGATCAGATGGCGCGCTCACACAAAACACCATGCCGAATTACCCATCTAGATGGCTACCCTTCTTCGCGCTTGACGACACACGAGCCAAGTCGGACTCGACGTACACAATTGCGATAAATATTATATTATTAAATAAACATTGTTATTTTACAAATCCGAGTTTCCTCCAATACCTTCACGCATTGTATCCGCTACAAAACCTATACCTATCTCATTTCAAGTTCCAAAAGTGTATACTAGTTTAACCAGAAAACAGACCTCTAGTGCAGCCAGTACAGTAAATTCGTATACTGAGTTCTGTTGCACTGAAATAAAAAACCGTCGCTGGCGCCATTTTGGGAACAGAGATCGATTGCATATCATCGTCGAATATTTTCACTTCTAGCACTTTCACCTCACGTGAAAAAATGCGCGATTGGCTTGATGAGCATAGTGAAAATACGATATCTCTATGCTTAGAGTGAAAATCATAGATTGAATGCGAAATGCAAGCAATACATAACGAAAGTGATACATAACATTTGTTGTGACGCACGTAAGCACACACACGTGTATATGTATAATTTATAACAAAATATAAATTATTTCAACATTTTAGGAATATTTATGAACAATATATTATTCAAATAATTAACATAAGACTTGTTCACGTTGCTTGCACTTTTTGTACTTAGCATCTTCGCTTTCTCTCCTTTCAAAACTAAATATTGGGTCATCTAAAAAGTATTCGCGGTTTTTTGTCACTAGATGTGTGTTGATGGTCATATATCTAGTGACAAAGTCGCGGATACTTTTTAGATGACCCAATATATTAGGTGTTGGAATTAATTCGTAGCGTTTTACAAGTGATGGGAAGTACTTTCATTAATGTATTTTTTAATGCTCATGTGAAATAAATAACATTCTTTCATTAAAAACGCTACGAATTAATTCCAACACCTAATATATTTATTTCATTTTAAGTGCAAAAATATTTGAGAATTTCATGCAACATGAACAGACTTACAATAAAATTACCTATAAGGTTAAACAGATCTTGTCCAATAATATTTTTGAGTAAATTTTATAAACTTTTTTTATAAAAAATTTTATAAATTAATTTTTGTTTAAACTGGAAATTTTAAAATTTACGCAAAAATATTATAAGATATGAAGATTTGCTTCGACCAATTATTAGCCATTTCATCATCTTAATTATTTAAATAATTTACATATTTATATATATTTAATATATTTATATATTTAATATATTTATATATTATATATATACTTAATATACATACTTAATATATTTATATACTAATCTATATAATTGTCTTAAATGTATTGTCTGGGATTTCAAATGTATCTTGAGTATCCCGTAATTGTCTTCTTATTAATTCAAATGTCTTTTGCGAATTTTATTATTTTCATTATCATTTTCTTCCATACAAACATAAAAATAATGTCCATTGTTGGAAACAATAATCTATGTCTTTAAGACTCGGTTGTTTCATCTTTTGGTAAATTTTATCTATTGAGTAAGTAGTAAGATTACCCAATTACATATGCGGATTGCCAGATTTACGTAACAGACAAAATTTACCAAGAGGTGGAACAACCGGGTCTAAGTAGAACCGATTTTGACAAATTTCAACTAATTTCGATCAATCTCGACACGCTTTGATACCATTTGATACAATTCGACATAGAATTTTCTTGTCGAGCAATGTCACGTGAGAAATGTCACATTTCCACTATGATGAAAATTAAATCCAATCAAAAGGTCGATTCTTCAAGGCTATGGTCGAAGTCTCGCTACAAATGCTTTGAAACATTTGATGGACCAATTAGAAGAAAGATTTTTACAAACTGATCAATTAAAAAACGCTTCAAAGTATTTACATCGCGTACCTCAAACAAGGCGAAAATTACAAGAGCGAGCAAATTTACTAGGTGTTGACCAATGAAATAATCAGCATTTTAATAAATTCGCTCACTTTTATAATTTTCACCTCATCTCGAGATACAGAATCAATCCCCAAGTGAGAGCTCACTTTTATCATTTATATTGGGTCATCTAAAAAGTATCCGCGGTACTTTGTCACTAGATATATGATCATCAACACATCTAGTGACAAAAAACCGCGGATGCTTTTTAGATGACCCAATACTAGGGTTTCGAGATACAACACAATCGACTTCCTGAAAACATTTTAGTGTACACTTTTTGAAATAGTGCAACCAGTGCAGGAACAGAAATCGAACTATGGTGTAGAAGGCACGAATGCGAAATCGGACTGTGTCGAACTGTCAATCATGGCGGAATTGTGCTGTTTTTGGTTACCTGGCAATGGCGTCCTTCCGCTCTTGACTCTTATTAGAGAAACTCTACTGTGAGCTATCGAGTCTCATCGAGAGCGGGTCTTTCCCGGCATATCCACATTCTACTGTCGTACGTCGTTGGTATATTTTGAATGAGCGAATCGTCTCGTTCAACTGACACAAATGGACAAATCGCGAAACGGGAGTGTACCACGAAAATGAAATGAACGTCACAGCATTCTTCTTGCCTCGTATTTCTTAATTCTCGCTTTCGATAAGTCAACCGTCAAGAGAAACAATAGTTGTTAAGAAGAAAATAATCTAACCTGATCTTAGCATCCACCATATCTGGATAAACGGTATTACAAAAACTCCCTAATAAATGTCAAGCGACGTAGCGCAACGAAGGAAGTCGGTCACCAACGCTATGAAAAACTTGACTCTTTTCTCCGAAACAGGACATTTTTCGGAATCTTCCTCTCGACGAGAACGGAAGGCGAATTTCCAAGAACGTTGAACGGCGTGTAAACGCGAGGAATCGAAGATTCTCTATTGCGAGGAAATAAGAATTTAGAAGCCGCGTGTCGTCGCGGACGATCACTCGACGTGGACGCTTGTTTACGCACGAATCAAAACATCAATGACCTTGAAAGCCGCCGCGTCACGTGACCGGGGAGAGAGAAGCGCCGATTGGTTCGCGGAGGCCGCGTACAACGTGTATTGCGTCGTGCTCGTTGCGCGGCCCGCATTCCTCGTCCAATAGGATTCGCGCGCGTTGGGCCGGGTGGCGCGAGGGGAGGAGGGAGGGAGGGAGGGAGGACGGAACGAGGTGGACAAGAGCGAGCCGCGAACGGCGAGGACGACGACGAGGAGGACGACGAGGACGACGGTGGTGGTAGCGGCGGCAACAGCGGCAGCAGCAGTGGCGACGGTGAACGGTAACGGTGATTGTGGCGGTGACGAGGACGAGGACGAGGACGAGAACGAGAACGAGGACGACGACGGTGGCGGCGACGGCGACGGTGACGGTGACGGTGATCGAGACGGTGCGCCGTGTTGGTCGGTGGCGTACGCCGTACGTGTTGTTGGTGCGTGTGTTCGTGCGCGAGCGCGGTTGGTCGGTGGCTCGCGTTGTTGTATCCAAGATGAAGTCCGACTCGAAACCTTTGTTGACAGCTCAGGCGGAAAAGGCGAATCATTACACGTAAGTAGCGGCCGGCCGGACCGCCCCGCCGGGCAACCTTTGTGAGACCAAGTGCGATAACTCGGCGCGATCAGCGATGGAACGCGATGCTGCATGTCGCGCCCGCCGATACTCTGCCTGTGAGAAAGAAGTAATAGCGAGGGGAAGAGTGAGAGAAGGGCGGTAAGCGAGGGAGCTGACGAGTTGGCCGTTTCATATGCCGGGAAGTGCGCGGATCATCCCGAAAGTGCAGTGCGAAGAAAATTAATCAAACATATTGTGAGAGAGGGTGGGTGGGAGGGAGGGATTAAAAGTAGAAGGTAACGGTGCGGTTAGAGAGGGAACAGAGTGGGATAGAGAAAGAGAGTGAGAGAGAGGGCTGTGCGAACGTGAGAGTGAGAGAGTGAGTGAGTGAGCGAGCGAGCGAGCGAGCGAGCGAGCTAGCTAGCTAGCTAGCGAGAGAGAGAGAGAGAGAGCCGCGAGCAACGAACGCGGCCTATACACGACTACGCGACTACGCGACGCGCGCGTCCTACGATTCGCAAAAATACATGTATGAGCGATGAGAGAAAGAAAGAGAGAGAGATAGAGACGCGGCGGTGGTGGCGGCGGCGGTGGCGGCGGCGGCGGCGGCGAAGGCAGCGTGGTGGCAGAGGAGCGTGGCAACCTCCAAGTACGGGTGAAAAATAATGTCTAGCACGGTGGATTCGCATTCCAGATACTTGAAGGAGTTCCGCGTCGACCAGTGTCCCCTCTTCATACAGCGCAAATGTACGCAGCACCGACCGTTCACGTGCTTCAACTGGCACTTTATGAACCAGCGGAGACGCAGGCCGGTGAGAAAGAGGGACCGCACCTTCAACTACAGCGCCGATAATTATTGCACCAAGTATGACGAGACGACTGGCATCTGTCCCGACGGAGATGAGTAAGTTTCTTTCTTTGCCTCTGTCTCTTCTATTGCGCATCGCGAATCGCGACGCGCGACGTAGTACACATTCTCGGTTTGTGCTGCTCGGCTTAGCTGTGCGTAAGAATGGATACGACGTGCGTCGTACGTGGATTCTTGGATAAGAACACGTAATGGCAGTAGAGTGCATTCACGACGCGACGATTCTACTTTCATGAAAGGTCACTGTTGTGTGGTGGTATCGTTAAACGCCAGTATTTCTTTCGCATCGCAAAGTATTGCGCGCGATACGTACGTGGTGCGTCTATATACACACACACACACACATATATATACACACACATATACACATATATATATACACATATATATACACATATATAATATAACGTAATGCGACGACATGTATACGTAGCGTTGCTGTCACGGCGTACGTGTTTACGTTCCGACGACTCTTTCATCCCCTTCGAAGAGAAACAATTGTTCGGGTCTTCAGCGGGGATCAGGAGCGAAATGTGGAAAAAGATACAGCGCATATCGTACCACAGAATTGTGTACTACGTTCTTTCAGTCGCAGCAGTCGCGCGGACTACGTATATAGGGGGAACCGATTGTTACAGTTTTTGATTTTTAAAAAAAGGTCGATGCCTGATTTTGAAATATTATGCACGTTATTACATGTGCCTATCCTTTAGGTATTTAAAAAAATATTATTCGTGAATTCGTCATAAAATAAGTTAGGTATTTAATATTGAATGAAGCTGCGAAATTAACCCCGTGTTCTGGATTGATTGTCACGTTCAAGGATTGGCAGTAACCAGTAATATCAAAAATACAATTTTTATTTTAATTATCAATTCTATATTTTGAGAAATAATAAAGAGTAATTATGATATTAATTCAATTAAAATGATGCGTAATTTGTTTTTGTACCGTAGTTTCTATATGAAAAATGAAAAAAACATATCTATGTGAAATATAATATATTTGTAAGTATATTCTCTAAAAATGTATTCTCTGAAGATATTAAAATTAATTGTTTTAACTTTATCTCATTTCTGACAATCTCATTCCACATACCTCATTTTTAATGAAAGAGATTGTATTCACAAACTTCAAGTAAATGGATAATGATTAATTGTAGCACAGATCTTCCAAGACATGTTATTTTCTACAGGGATATCGCGATTAATAGTGCCAAAGACTTGTCAGACAACAATACAAATAGGTGATAAGAAAAATTTACTCGCCAACTTCATTTTTTTAAATCATTATAAATAATATGTACAATGCTTGTGGTGCAAATCATTTTACACGACAAATTAATATTATATCAACAATCTACAGTCAAAAGAAGAGATTTTTCTGTCACATCCTGTTTAAGTTACAAGTATTTTGACAATCAACCCCGTACAACCAGCCCCGGTCTCCCCTACATGAATGAAAGTTTAAATCTGTTCTTTTTACCTGTCAACTTGTCATTTTTTTCTTTTCTTCTTCAGTACAAAGAGAAAAGGAAGAAAGATGAGCGGTGCAAGAAATTCAGCTAAAAAGAACAGGCCTTGTATATTTTGCAATATAATTTCTGCTTACGATTCGGCTAGAAGTGCGTTCTATTTGACGTTCACAAGCTGGCGAGCGTTGTTTATCTTTGTCTAACATTTGATTAAAAAGGATGAAATTATTTTAAAACATTACACGTATGTCAAATGTTTACGTGTTATAGCATACGATTCAATGTTGCGTATTGGATTTGTTAAAAGTTATTCTCGTATATTGCGGTTTTCTTGACATTTTAGTCATAATTTCAATATTTCTTTGTATTTTCTTTCCAAAAAATTCTTCTTAACTCTCTTTCTGTACTTCTAAAAAATTTCCCAAAAAAAAAACATCTAAATTTAAGGGAAAATCCCCCATCCTGGCAATGAATTTGCGCAGAATTTAAAATTCTACAAAGCCTGTGTTACATTAAATATTGGAGATTGGTTGAGATCTTAACTTCAGTCCGTTTCGCTGTTCGATTAACTGAATTCTAATCTTCAATTCGCAGTTCTCAATCTCCAATGTGTAATGTGTGTGAGATGGGCTTAGGGCTTAGGACTTAGGGGCTTAAGGTAAAGCCTGTTTTATCGATTCAGCAGGATTTATACATATATGATTTACGTATCATTGACATACATCATATAAATTTACACATACACACAAATTTCCTAATTAATCCTTTAAGTATCTAAGCCCAATTTTAAGAACTCAACATTGTTTGTTTAATTCCTTTATATAGTCCAAATCAAGATTGTTTTGTACGTACAAAATATAAAACAAATGTTGTTACGAATCGACGCGAGAAGCCGGATAACCAGACTGTAATTTTCAACTTTTTTCCATTCTTTTGCATAAAGTCACTTTGGACTACATAATCATTTATACTTCAATTGTGGAAAAGGATATTTTTAATCTGTGCATATATAATACATATATATAAATAAAATTTAAAAAATACTTATTTGAAAAATAATCGTTAAAATAGACAACTCATTTAATATCCCTTTAAGTCGTGTTACTTTTTGTTCTCGTACTTTCGCTCTCTTTCTCTTCAACGAATAGACAGGATGTTTCAGACTACCCAGCGTATATGCACTCATTTATTTTCAAAATAAATTATGAAGAAATAAACTTTATTATTTATCTTCAATATCATTTCGAGATCAATATAGGCATTTTCAGAAGAAAATTTTACAGCGAATTCAGTAGGAGGCACACAAAAAAAAGACTATTCTTAAATCAACCATAATACGCTCACATTTAAACAAATATATTATAATCTTGCTTTCAAAATTTTAGTCTTGATTTCATTGAATTTGTATTTATGCAAGTATTACTTTGTATTCAATTTAAAGGGGCAAGATCAAGTAAATAGCTAAAAATTCATCAATTTTCGGGAAATTATTGTGAAAAATGTATTGAATAAATCTTTTTGAAACTTTTAGTATACTTTAGTATTTAATTGAAAATTTAAAATAAAAATTTTTATTTTTATAAAATATATATTTAAATATTAATATTATAAAAATGTATGTCCAATTCCATTAGAAAAAAAAAAGATGCTCTGTGCCATGGAGTATAGGAACTGCTATTTTTATCTGAAATCAAAAATTCAAAATGTATTAGTTAATGAATATACGCTTAGCATGAACCTTTTGAAATTAAAAAAGGGTAAAAATGAAAAAATAGTGACAAAAAAAAGGTGCATTTTAAGACAAATGGTACTAAAAAAAGTAATTGTTTATTTCAAAAATATTTATGTAAAAACAGGTTTGCTGTTAAAGAATATGTGTACATGAGAAGAAATTCGTTGTTTAAAAATTGTTTGAGTTACATTCCATGTCGCTCGAAAATTGCCGTTTCGAGAAAAACGCGTTTAAAGTTTTCGATACAGAAAAATAACATTTTTTGAAACTTACAGCTGTTTTAATCTGCAATGCCAAGTCCATACATCAATCCTTCTTCCTCAAATGTAGTAATAAAGTCGCCTGTTGCTCTTGTCGAGCAGTTCTGGCCTCTTTCGTGCTATCGACGCGTGTTTATACCTGCGGGTACCGCTCGGCACAGAAAAAAGGCCGCCGTCATTAAAAGCACTAACTGTAGTTGCCTTAATTTTCGAATTCACTTCTGCAACTTCGACATTTTGTTCTATATGTTACATATTATTGATTTGTTACATACTATTGATTGAAAAAAAAATTTCAATTTTTTCAATTTTCTACTTCTTTCTCTCTCCCCCTCCCCTCCTCCCCTTTAAGACTTGTTCTCAATAAAAAAATCTTACAATACAATTATATCAAAACTAAAATTTTTGAAGCAAGATTGTAATATTTTTGTTTACACATATATGAAAATATTATGGTAAAGTCTTTTTCTGTGCATTACTTAAAGCCATTGTACACTGATTTAATTTAAGTGAATATAAAAGTGTAATGAGAATATTTCGAATTATAAAATCATATTTCACTTAACAACATTATAAAATGTTTTGAGGATTTCACAGTTTTAATCGGTTTTTATATTATCAAATACATATCTTTACGTCAATTTGTGCATGGACATTATTTGAAAAAGATGCATTTTAAATGAAAATACAAAATGGAAAATGCCTTATTTTATATTTTGTATTTAAAATTTTTTCGAAAACTTTTACATTTCTATTTAAATGATTTTTATTGCCTATTTTCTATTTGAAATACGTTTATAAGTTGGCACTAATAATTCTAGCAGATTAGCACGATTAACGTCGCACATGACGCGCGATATCTAATAAGCATACAACTTTTCTGAACAATTTATACGCTCATTTGACATCACTCATCGCGTGGTAGCTGTTAGGATCATAAGAGCCCATGTCTGTGTCAATTACGTCTGCATTGTGGTGTCAGCCTTTTTCAAAAACTATGTAAATTTTTTGTAAAAATTTATCATGATAAAAAATATTAAAAATAAGAATTCGAATACGAGATAAAATTTAAAAATAGATAATATAAGAATATGAATATTTAAAAAATTGTTTTTATTTAAAAAAAAACTCTTCAAAAAAATGGCAATTTTCTATTTCAAATGGATGTCTAAACAGCATTTTGTATTTTATATTTTCAAATGGAAAGATCACAATATATTTTACATTTCCTATTTTAAATAGATTTTACTGATGTGTATTATATTTTACTTAAATATGTATACATTTTCCAATGAAAGAAATAAAGTCGATTAAATTAAAATTTACTCAAACAATTTTTTTCAGCGTACGATGGCTTTAATGTGTGCAGTGCATATTGAATGCGTCCAATTGAATTCGATATGAAAAGTGTTTCTTATCTATTTGCATGTAATTCGAATCTGTAATATACCTATATAAAAAATACCTACATGTTACATTTAGAAGATTTTATAGAATAGTTCCGTTTCCGGTCGAGGGATTGGAAATTGAAAATATCACCATTCGATAAGAGTGTACTTTATCAAAACTTTTAGGATTTTTCAGAAAAATTACTTCCTTTTATTTTAAAAAGAATGTATGCGTGATCTGGGCCTCATGTATATTCACCTCATTTCGAATGCAAAAATTTTGTGAGATTCAAGTAACAGACTTATTCTCTTACAATCTACGGCGCGAGCAGTTTGTTTATAAATCGGAGACTAGAGAGAAAACGGATAGATCAATAATTTCATTTATCACGCATTCTAGAGTAACATGAAGTCCCTAGATAAGAATCTGATCATTCACCGAATTCGCGCTTAATCAAGCTTCGTAGTAACATGGCGGAATCAATTAGAATCACTGCAAAAGTCAAGTTAAATTAAACAGAAGAGATACAATAAATCACGAAACAATTTTAAATGTAGATTTTTTTTATTCTCTTTCATGTTTTCTAAAATTTTATAATAACAATACATTAAAATTTACTTTAGTAATATATCAATACTTACTAGTACCTCTCTCAGACTTACAAACACCATTTCATTACAAAACTAGTCTCAATGTTTAGGACTCTTATTTAGAGATTCTGGAGTAGCATCCGCTCTCAAGCGTTAAAAATATTTATGCAAATGTAGGACATAAACATAAAAGCACATAAACGAATAAATACAGCAACAATACAAGAACAAGAATAGCTGTTTATTGAACGATTTGAGATGAGATCCTCTCATAGTAAACATTACAATTATAATCAATACAACAAGCAAAAGTCTGTGAGTATCAATAGAAAACTCAGGTGTAAAGAAGTGCACAAAACACAAAATAAAAAGAAAAAAAGAAGAGGAAGAAAAGAAGAAACAAAGACACGTGCTTCGTCATCTCCTCGTTTTTATTGGTCGTTGACACATAACGTAACTTACATACAGATAATGCGCGGTTCTGCCTCGGTAAAAGACGTGAACATTTTTGGCCAAAACAATGTTTCCGACACACAAATTCCTTCCTGATAATAATAATAATAATAATAATAATAATAATAATAATAATACTCGATAATCCCATGACAATAAATCTTTCTCGGCGAGAATGCAATCTGGTGTTCTCGGTCATGGCGCGAATTCTTAGAATAACTTCTTTCTTTGTCATCAGAATTCCTTTGGGATTTCTTCGATTTCAAAATGGAGAACACGTCTATCGGTAGTTTGCACTATCGATTATACATACCGGCGTGCCTTTTGCCCGGAAACAATGATGACACTGTAACATTGCGTAGTTAATTCCGCACTTTATTTAACTTTTAAATTAACATACATGTTTAACGCTTTGTATCCACGCTTTGTTTTGCAACTTTGTTTCCATGATAGTAAATGCTTACATGCGCGCGCGCTCCGAAATACGCATTCAAACTGCATAAACAGGTGGACATTCACAATCAACATTGCCAATTACAAGTCACGATCGATTTTTTAAATTACAAGGAACGAAATAGCTCGATTTTCATTTGTTGAAATCGAATAAATTTCACATATGTATACTTACACAACAATTAATTTCTCTAGTCTCTTACGTTTCTTTGTGTAAGCGTCATACACAAGTTAGTTAACATTGAACAATTTGTTAAGCAGACTGCAGTTGAATTCGATTAAATAAAATTTGTTGAATTAACCAAATCTGCAAACAACTAAATGTGTTTAGTTAATTGAACAAATTTTTTTTCAGTGTAGTAACAATTTTGCAAGAATATTACGGAAAAATCGTATTACGTTTTTCTATATCTTCGATTTTACGCATATTTTACGGAAATATCGTCGCATGAGATTTAAATGATGGTTCATCGATATCCTTTAAATTGGCCGAGAATTATTTTTATAACTGTGAACTTTTATTGCTCGGTATTCCACGTAAGATGATTTTTCATTGATTTTTCATTGAGCAATTGTCCATTGAGCAATTCTCAAATTGTGTGAATTTCTTCCCCAAAATTCCCAACGTTACGAGTTGACGAACAAAGGAAGCCTACTCTTATCGATTTTCCTTCTTGTACTTGGTACGATGACATAACAAAGGATCACATGTATCTAAACCTTATTCGGATATGTTGTACTTTTTAATTATTTTTAACTATATTTTCTGATTTTTTAAAAATAATTTTTTTAACTTTAGGAAATTGTTTGTGTTATTTTCTTTTGACATATACATGTATAGTTACATTTTGAAATGATATTTGTAAGTCCGCGATGAGAATAAGAGAAAAAAAAATGGAATATACCGAAAGTCTAGAGCACACATTAAATTTAATATCACTGAGGATTGTGAGTGTGACTATTAATGATTGGAAGAAAAAAAGAGAAGAGCGCAAAAAAAAGTGTAATGTTTTTTTAAAGTTTAAGAGGATCCTAAAGATGATTAGATATATAGATACTTACACACAGACGATTTACATGATATTGACATCACTACATTAATATCTCACTCACGCCACACATCACATAAATTTTCGTATAACAATTATGTTTTAATTAGACGTTCAAGTCCAATTATAAGAACTCCATGCTGTTTCTTCATGCAAACTAATAGTCTGTAGACTACTATTTCGAAAGTATAGATTGCACAGCTTTTTATGAAGCAAATGTTGAGACGGCTCTGGAGTGCCATATTGAACTAATTGTAAAAAGTAAAGAAGATTTCAATTTCGAAATTTTTAGTCGTTCTCAGCATAGATTCCACCTCACAGACACTTATTAATGCGTATGCTTTAATCCTGGAAAAGGATTTTCAAATCAGAGTAAGAGAGAAAAAAAGTAATTGTTATACGGTTAAAAATTATATGGTTTAGTCGGTAATACAGACGACTTTAGGATCCCCTTAATCGAAGACGTAAAAATGTTGTCTTGCTAAACAGATGTCCGTTTCTGCATCGTACCGCGGGCGACACAGAGAGACGTTATCATCTACGCTACTACAAGACATGCATGTGCGTCCACGATACCGACACGCGTGGATTTTGCGTGAAGAATGGCCCGCATTGCGCTTTTGCGCACGGAAATCATGACCTGCGCCCGCCCGTGTATGACATCAAGGAGATTCAGGCGCTGGAGAATCCGGACTCAGACCCAAACTCCTCATCGAATGGGCCTAACATACTCGACAAAGAGCGTAACTTGATGAACGAGGATCCAAAGTGGCAGGACACGAACTACGTGCTAAGCAACTACAAGACCGAGCCGTGCAAGAGACCACCGCGGCTATGCCGGCAAGGCTACGCCTGTCCGCAGTATCACAACAGCAAGGACAAACGACGCAGCCCACGGAAATATAAGTATCGGTAAGTATCGATATCGAAACCAGTTGACACGGACGACGCCAAGTCGAATAACGCCTAAATTATGATGTTTACCTGGAATTTTTAGAAAATTTTTTTTATCCTTCGATATAAAATGTAGAATTTTCATAGAACTTTATTGTTACTCAAGTTTTTAGAATTTTAAATTTACTTTTAAATTTAAATTCTATCTTTCTGAAAACATTGGCTATGTTCAAGTTGGACGAAAGTGCTTACTTGCAGCCGAGTGATTAAATCGATTGAATCTTCTGATAAGTAAGAACCAATCATGTTCAAAACATTGTTCGGCGAGCAGGCTAGCTGCTTTGTCAGCTTGAACACGCTTATTATTTTCTTTAATCATTTTTTCATGATGATAAATGTCGACAATCGGTAACAATAACGAGCATGGTATATTGGTATATTGGTATACACACTCGCATACATTCTCGTGTCTCGCGAGTTTTTATTTAAAAAATTAGGGTGAAGCAGTAGAAAATAATATTCTGCAGAAAAGAGTAGCTCACTGATACTCACTGAGAGAAAAATGTAAATTTTAATAAGTAATTATTTGAATAGTACTAATATAACATTTATTTACAGAAAATAAATATATGTTTACTTTTAATAAATATTTAACTGGTACTATTCGAATTATTTACTAAAATTTAGTACATTTTCTCTCAGCGTATATTATAATGAGTCTTCTCTATCCTATTATAAAGTTTCATGGCTCCAATTGTGTAAAATGATACAATATATAAATACATATAACGAATTCGATCGAATGCACTACTGAATGCAAATATATATTTCGTATTGTAGAGTATATATTTTATAGTACTCACAAAACAATAAAATATATTGAGAATGTCATAGTTTAAGCTTTGACTATGATTTTTCAATGATGTTTTAAAGTGATCTTATTACTTTGTTTTAAATTTTCTTTGTTTACAAATGATATATGCAAGAAATTTTAACGCGTCATTTCTTACTTATAACGTCATTATCCAATATGGCCGCGGCGACTACTCCGAAGCTTAATCAGTTTTTATACTTATATTGACTACATCTTTAATTTGTGTACGACAACTTTAACATTTATCGCTGCACATTACTTGTGTCCAATCGAATTCGTCAATAGTCTGGAATCTCTACTAATTTATAATATATGATTTACGTTACTCGCATTCCAATTTATTTCAAAGTTGCATTAAAAATTTGTTTAATCTTGCCTGGAATTTTGAGTAATATCTGGAAAAAAAATTTCAGAAATTTTCAAAAAGTTTACTTTTTTTTACACAAGATTTCCTGTAAATAATCCCATTATCCTGTAACATATCCCATAAATGTTAACGATGATTGCAGCTCAACGCCATGCCCGAATGTGAAACACGGCGAGGAATGGGGCGAGCCGGGCAACTGCGAACAGGGAGACGCGTGTACGTACTGTCATACTCGCACGGAACAGCAGTTCCATCCTGAGATCTACAAATCCACCAAGTGTAACGACGTGCAGCAGGCTGGTTACTGTCCGCGCGGCGTCTTCTGCGCCTTCGCGCATGTTGACCGTGAGTGTACACTCATCAATCGTACGTAAAACAGTCTTATTATATATTTTGTGAGTTCAATAATATTGTGCATATATGGCGATAGATATGTAGAGTTTACATACGCGTCTACCTGGCTGTTCCGCGACTGTCTGCGACACGGTCGCAAAATGATCCGTTCTCTCCTCGACGCGGCGGGTAATAATATCGTGGTACTAATACCACGGTCGTTCGCTCGCGAGTCCTTTCCTTTTGAATTACGTTTGGAATACACGTAGAGAGTCGACTTGATAAATGCTAAATCTTAGCCGTCAAAATTGTTTCTCAAAATTGATATATTGGGACGTTGGTATGGTGTGTTGATGGAAGCAGTGTTGCCAACAGAAGAAATGAGCCTGGCGAGGGATATGGCGGTACCTATAGATTGTGGAGCGAATCTGGCCGACATACTCAGCAATGCTCTTCCTCCTGACAAGCGCTCGCATGACAAGGACAAGCCACTTAGTGACAGTAGCGTGAGTCTCGATTCTCTACACATCATCGTAGTTTGCTTTCAAGGACTCACATAGGACTAGATAAAAAAAAATTGGAGTAAAATAGTGAATTTGCTTGTCAAATTGAAAGAATTTAATTTATATTATTTAATTTTTTTTATCACAAATTTTCATGCGTTGAAATATATCATTGCTTGACTAACTTGCAGAATGGAAGCGGCGAAGTCTCGGAATCCGCCAGCACCAGCAGTCTGGGTAGCAACAGCTCGCACAGTAAGGCGCCAGGCGCTCAACTACACAATTCCAATAATACCAATTCCGGCATAAATGCCGCGCAGCAGAAACTTACGAGCATACTTTACAACCCTAATTCCCTTATACAAGTTGTAAGTTTTGTTTTTTGGACATTTTGGACATGTAGGTCGCAGAACGATATGATGATACTTTTGAGAATGAATTTAGAATAAGAGACAAAGGACCGTTAAGGTTTCGCATGAGCGTAAATAAAATTTAGGTGCAATTAATAAATTATAATAAAGTGTACATATACGGGGTCTCTCGAACTTTTTGGACACCGTTTGTCGGCAGCTAGGATGGACTAAACTGAGTCGAAAAGTTCTCTACCATTTTGTAATTTTTTATAATTTTTGCATTTTTTGCATTTTTTTCAGTTACCCAATGAACAAAACGTCTAAAATTGAAACAACTTTACGATATCTTTAAAAGTTCTTTAAGGAATATCTTTAAGATTCTTATTTTCTATCGGTTGTGTTATCACATGTACGGTCTAATAAGATTCTTATTATTTATATTACATTGCCTGAAAGAAAGATCATTGTTTTCATATATATACTAATTATTATGAAGAATATTATTAAGGTCTTAGTAGTCTAAAGGCTTAGGACGCTCGTACAGAATGCTAGAGATCCGGGTTCGAGATCCCGAGGTAATATTTTTTGCAATAAATAAATTTATTTACAGATTTTCAACGTATTAAGGCTCCTGAATAGTCGCAGCGGCCATGTTGGAATCGTGATATCATAAGTGTGAAATAACACGTTGATTTTTCTTGCGTGCCATTTGTAAATAAAGAGCAATTGAATGAAACAAAATGATGAGAACACTTTAAAAAAGTTGTGAAAATTGAAGAAGACTCTCCTTATCTTCCCTTACAGTCAATAAATAATCATAAAGGCACGTAAAGTAAAGGCTTTTTCAGCAGGAAACACACGATTTGACAGCTGTTGAAAGTAGTGAAAAATATACTTTTACGTATAAAATTCCAGGATAACTTGAGTCTCCATTGATTTTTACGATTTTGATAAGTATGAGACAAGTCACAGTTTTATATATATTATACTTAATAACAAAATGGCATGCAAGAAAAAATTTCGACGTCAACACGTTATTTTTCATGCCTATAAGTTTAGCTATTTATCACGGCGAGGCGCTGTAACGCACACAAGTACGAGCCCATGTACATATGCTCGCTTTCGACGCGCCGAGAGTATCAATTTCATCAGGCCGTCTGATTCTGTGTCGCCACTGTCAACGCAAAGTTCTTGGCTGAGTACTCAGGAACCTTAAGATCTCTTTAACAGATACCTATTCAGCATCAAAATTTAATTGTGATATTTCAATAGTTTAATTGTGTTTTTAAGTCGCGAAAAAAATAATTCAGCGCACAGTTCAAATATGGTAAATGTGCGTGTACACAAATACACACACACACACACACACACACAGAGGGTGTTTTTGTCAATCGCTTTTGTGTAGAGCGGACTAAACTGAGTCGAAAAGTTCTCTCGAGAAAAAAATTCTCTGATTAAAAATTCTCTTCCTTATTAGAAGAAAATAAATAATTTTTATGTCTTGCAGCTTTTCTATTAAGTTGATAGTATTTGAGTAAAAAATTATTCAAAATCAATATTTGGTAATTTTCAGTAATTAATATCTTGTTAACTATTGCGAAAATTGCAAAATGATAAAGGACTTTTCGACTCAGTTTAGTCCACTCTATCTACACAAAAGCGATTGGCAAAAACTTTCGGGACACCTTGTGTATATATAGTATTTTCAAATTCACATTGAATTATTTAAGCATTAAAGATCCAACTTCGACCGTTATGAGCCTTTATTTCCGATTTTCATCTTTAAGATATTTTATAAAGAATTCTGAAAGATATCTTAAACTAGTTTTATATATCGATTTTATTTCCTAAGACTCCTAAGAAGTCATCACAGCCATAATGTCACAATCGTAGGCAGAAACGAGAACACATTAATTTTATTACGTGCCATTTGTAAATGAAGACAATTTGTATAAAAACGAAATGATGAGATAATTTTAATTAAAATAATTGCAAAAATAGATGAAAGCTATCCTTATCTCCCCTGACAGTTAGTAAATAATCGTAATGATAAAAGGCACATAAAGTGCTTCAATACGCATGGCTAGCCTATTTTTACTTACACGTGCCCTTTATCACTTTTTACGATTTACTGACTGTCACAGAGAAGGATGAGCATAGTTTCCATCCATTTTTATAAATACTTTAAATTGATCTCATTATTTTGTTTTATCCAAATTGTCTTTATTTGCAAAAATTAATGTGTTATTCCTCGTTTTTGACATCACAATTCAATATGATCATTCAGGAGCCTTAAGCGAATGAAATTGTCGCATAAGACAGACTTTAAAATATCTTTCGCAATTCTTTATGAAATACAATTATATTTCTTTGATTGCTCGGGAGCTTTAATCTTTAGAAATTAAATCTCGTTAATTATGGCGAATACTGCAAAATGATAGAGAGCTTTTCGATTTAATTTAGGCCTGTCTATCTGCTCACAAGCGGTGTGTCAAAAAGTTTGAGACACCCTGTAGATGTATAAAATAATTGTATTTATATCACCTTGTTTTTATTTTGGATTCTAAATTTATTTTCTGTATTATTAGCAAAATGTTCCAAAATTCACAACTCGGAATACTGTAATAAGACAGTTCTCGAAAAATTAAGTAAAAAAATCATTTGTAAATTTTTATTTTAAACAGTAGTTTTTGAGATAGAATTTAAATGTGATAGATTATATAGATTATCTTTATACACAATTATCAGTGAGTATTAGGATAGTGTGCCCACGCACTAAGGCTTTATCTAATAATCGCACAGTCTATATTACAGATCGCAAGCTTGTTGCGACAGCCAATCTGATGCATCAATATTAGATTATTGTAAATGAAATCTAATACTACACGCACGACTCGTAAATAAGTAGCCGTCTAAACGTAATCTACAAATTAACTATATTTAAATCCTCATCTGTACTATCTCGTATCTTAAAAACTGCTACTTAAAATATAAATTTATAAATAACTTTTGAGAACTTTCTTGCTACAATATTTTGAGTCGCAAATTTTGAAAGACCGTATAATTTAAAATTATATATGTACATATGTAATTTTATATCGTATATATGGATTATATGATATAATTGATATTTATGTTCTTGATGTTGATTTCGATAGAATGAAATTCGAAAGCAAATGGTCGCCATCGACAGCGATCCGTTATTAACTAAAGCTGAAAAGGCCCAACAAAAACATAGTCTCTATATTGCGTACAATTTGAACGGAACATTAGGCAGTCACTCATTAGCAACCACTGTTTCACCACTTTCAAATTCGTTCTACTCAAACGATACTGTGGAATCTGTAGTAGGTAAGTATATGATATTATTCATGTTTATTTATTATTTATGTTTACATGTTATACAATAACTAACACAATTTGATTTTTTTTTCTCAGGAAATGCATTAGACGAGTTACATTTAGACGATCCATTAAATTTAGTCGACTCAATTCATAGGGATACAAATTCACCGATTGGCAATTCAATATCGGCAGGCCTAGCTAGCTCCGGTCTACTCGGTAGCTCAGCCCCAGTCAATATACCGGGCATGACTGAACGTTCAGTTCTCACCAATTTTTCGCCATCGACGTCGAGCCCACTTCAACAATTACAGGCTGGTTTTCTCACCGGATCGAGATTCTCTCATCAAGATTCCATGGAATCCGTAAGCTGATTTTATTTCTGTTTGTCGATGAGAAAAATCGAGTTGTTTTACTAACTTGATGTTTTATTCGGATTACTTTCAGACATTGCCATTTATGAATCAAATATCAGATCCATTTAGCAATCACATTTCGCAACTTAGCAGCTCGGCTTCTAAGCTTAGTGGATTCAATAGTAGTTTATTCGATTTTGCGAGCCAAGGAATGTCACCGTCGCGTACGCAACCCACTCTACCGGCATCTCCATTGGTCAATACATTTTCCATTAGTCCAAGTAACACAGGATCGTTGTCCGAGGTTAGAATTGCACGATCTTAAAGAATTTCTCTCGGGTATACTATTGAAAATGAAAGAGAGAGAGAGAGAGAGAGAGAGAGAGAGAGAGAGAGAGAGAGAGAGAGAGAGAGAGAGAGAGTGATGTATCGATTATATATATATATATATATATAATGTACGTAGTATATGTATATATATGTATATATGTATGTATACATGTATGTATATACATATATATATGTACGTATTGTAGGTACAAAGGCTCAGAGACGAATTGTCCTCGAGCCGCGCTCAATTGGCAACATGGGACGAGCGTATTAATCAAGCACGCGCGGCTTGCGCGGCGTGGCAAATGGAAAGCGAGGAGGCGAAGAGGAAGGCAACCATTGCCGAACAACAAAGAGATGAGGTGAATATCTCGCCTAACTTAGCGTAATTTTTTCTCTCGATATTAAAGTCCCAATTTGCCGTGCTCCAGAGAAGGGATTTTTTGCAGGCACTGAAAGCACTCAGAGTCGAAAACAAGGCGTCCAATGGCGGTCCGTATCTCCATTCACTGAGGAAAATAAGCGAGCTCAGATCATTATCGATAGCGACCTTGAAATCAATTCAATCGCAATTGCGCTCGGATCTCGAAGAGGTGGAAAAGGTAAAAGCTCTTGTTGTCACCATCAACCAGAACAAGTGCACTTGTCAAAGACAAGTCAATGTCTTTCAAGCGAATTGATACGGCTATAAAAATAATAGAATATATATACCTTATTGTCATTATTATATTGTTAGGTGCTGTACAGAGAAACGGCAACAAAGTGCATGGTTTGCGAAGAACAAAATCGTACAGTTACTCTATCCTGCAATCATTATGTGGTCTGCTCGACATGCGCCCCAAATCAGCGCGAGTGTCCGTACTGTCAGACTCCAGTTGTCTCAACAAGTTAAATCTAAATCTTTCCTTAGAATCCTGTTGTTGTTACAATTTCTGCTTCTCGTCCCTTAAAGAAAAAAGAATGAAGAGGCGATAGCAGCCGCAAATTCTGAAAGAATATCATGTGAGTAGTATTACGATTTTGCGAGGACTTGTGTATTTTTACTCTGGTACAGTGACAAAACTGAAAATACGTTTTTTTTATCGCGGTAAGCATGTACCCGCAAAAATACGATTGATTTATCGCCAAAGTGAGTACGAATATTAGAATCTTTATTGGTGTAATCTTAAATTACATTGACATTTTTCTCTCTCGATATACATACATATATATATATATACATATATATATATATATTCAGTGAATATCACAATTTTTTAAATGTAACGCTCTCTGAAAAGCAGCGTTAGCGATCCTAAAAAAGAAAAAATAAAGATGTTTTATTTTATACATAATTCAAGAGATAAATATCTAGCAGGGTGTTAATTATACACATTTAGCGTTTATAACGCAAATATATGCGGGTTACAGAACATTTAGCGCGCGAGAACAATATAATCGCAGTTGTGGACAAAGTTTCGGGACCTCGAAAACTATATAATAATTGTTTAAAGAAAAATTAATAATATTAATAAACGCAACAAAAAAAGTCTCCCACTTGCATTAAAAAATAATGGGAGGATTTTTTCTCGATGGTTGAGCTGTGAAACGTATGTCACAGAAAAAAATGATATTTCTATTATATTTAAATCTATATATTTAATAGGATTTTCCAATTGATTCGTACTGAATGTAATAATATAAGTATTAACAAATTTTATATTTTTCGTTGAAAACCTAATATTGAAGATATACATATTATATAAGAGGTGTGTGTATATGTATATGTATTATATATACATACATATGTACACATATATATATATATATATTATATAATTTCTAGGTTTTTATATATATAATAACAAAGATTTCTCATATAGTTATAAAGAATATGGGAGTTTACAAAACAACCGATAATTAGATAGCGCTAAAACAATTTTATTATATAAAAGGTATTATATATATATATATATCGTTTGTTTCTCTTTTTTTTTATCTATCGATGTTACTACCGCTTATTTTGTTTTCTCATCTTTTTCTATTTGTTCTGCCTTTCATTTCATTCATTAGATACATCGATGCAGTTTGTTGAAAAACATTTACACTTCGGACATATTGATCGAAGTTTACAATGATGAATATTTTAACAATTTTACGTAAAATACGCTTGCTTTCTTTCGTTCCGTTACGTGGCTTGTACACGTTTCGTACTTTCTGTAACACAATTTACTTTTAAATCTTAAATATGCTTAATTGTGTACTAGTATTTGCGATGGAGTTATTAGAAAACATTTAAATTAAATAGTGTGTGATAGTAACGAAGAAGTTAATCTTCAATCAATTATTCAATTAGATTACTGAACCAATTACCCTCATTTCGTGTTGTAGGCTTTTACAATTATAGATGTAAGGATGTTAGAGATACTTAGGATTTTTCAATTTAATCAAAAAATAACTCATATAAATAAATAAATATATATATATAAAGATATAATGCATACACAAGTCAAACGTGACATACGTGTTACAGTTCAATGGCATGCTAAAAGTATGCTAATTAGGACGTGTGTCAGGCACGTCTTATGTACCCGGCTCTATGCGTATATTCATTTTAATGATGTAGTTGTTAAACTCTATGATAAAAAAATGACTATACACTCATGATGAGAAATATATATATATATATATACACATACATATTGCCTAAGATATAAACGATTATAGGATAGATAGGACAGCATTATCAAATTTTTTCCTCGTATAGATATGAAATGTTACAATAATCAATTTTAAAGACTATCTACTTTTATTTAATATACATATATGTAATTTCGAGAATTATGAAATTATTATTAAACTCAAATTTAATATCCCACACAAAACATTTAAACGATACTTTTACACGACTTGTAAGACATTTACTAGTTTACACACGATTAATCTTCCGAGAGATATAATCGAGAATTTTTTTACTATCTAACACAAAGGGGTATTATTGTAGCAGACATTTACTTAATTGTGGAATTATGACATTAGCAACAGCGTTAGTTGTTATTGTTTTTTTTTTTGCTTTCGTTTTTTTTTTTACCCTTTCAATTACTTTCATAGTTTAGTGTCAAAAAGTGAGGCCAAAAAATAAATGAATGTTTTTATTACGTCAGTTTTTTATTGCAGATTATTAATATTAAAATATTATAGATGTTATTTAAAAAGAAAAATTACAATTTTCTCTATTATGGTATATATGGTCTAAAGATTGTAGTATTTAAAAAATTATGCTACAATAGAGAGAATAACGTAGAGATAAAAATGTAAAAATTACTGAGGTGAACTTTTCTTTAATGTGTTTTACATTCTTAATTAGATTGAAGATATAAGAAGTAATTTTAGAAAGATAGAAAACTTATTCTTTTCATTGTCGTTTTTAAGATCTCTCTACAATATCCAGGTTTTCTCCTTTTATTTCTTCTCTTTTTAACTCTTCCGGTTGTTATAATGTTGCGTGGTCTTATGAGAAATCTCACCTCTAATAAGTAGACGGCATATTTTAATTTTCTTAAGGCCGCATATACCATAACACCACATATTCAAAGAATTATTTAATATCTAAGAGAGAAGGATATAATAATGCATTTTTTTCTTGCGTTTATTCAAACGCATTCTTTATAAGTACGCGAATGTTATAATATCGAGATATATTTATTTCCTTATATCTTTCCTCACGTATCATTTGGCATATTTTGGCATTGTTACGTGTATATAAACGTTAGTTTTATTATCTATTTAAACAAAAATAAGATGTCAAACAATTAATAAACTACTTTTAATATGTCTATTTTCATATAGCTAGCTTCATATAGCTATTTTCATACACCACATGATTGAGAAGATAAATTTTCAATTGATACATTGAGATCTATGAATCTACAATAATTGACATGATAAATAATCGCGTTTATTGTAGTTTTGAACCGAATTGTTGAAATCGTCGAAACGAATACTTATAAAGAATGCGATTTCTTTTTCAATAATATTTCGCGATCGTATTCTTCCTTCCACAGTATTTATATTTAACAAAATGTTACAAATAATGGGATCATATTCGGATTATAACAGTTCTTTGTATACAGAGAGAGATGCGAAAAAATCTTTTTCATTTTTTGAATAACTGGAAGAAAGTTACGATCGCGTTTTATGGAACGTTTAGGAAATCATATTCCTGAATAATAGGATTATATGAATATTACAAACAATTACAATATATTGTACTATTTTACTTCTATAACAATTAAATGACATAATTAAAAATATAAAATATATTAAGAACATATAAATTATTGTGAAAGCAACAAATTTAGCTACAAAATAGAATAATAGGAGAGTAACAAAGTGGATGATTAGCTAATATTATCGTAACAAAGAAAACATACAGTTGAATATTTATATACTACTGTCCCCGTTGTTGGTTTCATCAATAATCTCGCACATTTTGGAGCATTTTGATGATATGCGTGTATCATCGTTATACGTTCGATTATTGTCAGTCATACCTAAAAATCAAACGTTTAATTGGATCAATTTAATAATAACAATTGGTTTTCATATATTATTATAGAAATAAAGAAACATACCGTATCGATAATGAAGATATATATCGAGCAGCAAAATTCCAAGTCTGTGTGAAGTACCTTTGATATTTCAGGCAGTGTCCGTTAAATCTCAAACAAATCGTTTTAAAATTGAAATCTCAAAATCCTGAAATGCTTGCGAATGCAGCTTTCCAACTTGGAACGCGTTTAACTGTGTTTACTTCGACTGCACAAAGAAAACCAACAATAGGGTAAAATTAAATTAAACACTATATTTTTGACAAGTTACAATAATAATACCAATTACAAAACGTTATATGCTCCGTCCTGTGTAAATGATTTCTCCTCTGCGTTGCAAACGGAGGTCGAATCACATTGTAATTGCGTTTGTTTGTGCACTAGTTGAAAATATTATGATGTGCCCGTTGCATTCTGCGTAAATTACGCGTGAGACGACGTGCGACAGGCAGGCGAGAATTCGAGAGCATCGGGGAGAGAAATTATCATCACGGTTCGGACGAGAAAAAAAACACACATAATCATTAGAATATTGTATAATAATGAATTGCGTAAAAAATTGTAATATCTAAAGGAAATTTGCTGAACATTTATATCACGATTTGTAACTAAAGGTACTTGCTATAGACCTGTGTCGTCCTTAATCACTCGTAATTTTGATATAACAATTACTGCATTTGTTATTTTGATAATGGCATGGCTGATCCTTGACATTAGATAATCACGAAAATCTCTTCGTTTATTCGTAGCGAGATGTGTGTTCTTGTTTGCAAAAAAAAAAAAGGAAAAACGTTTGCTCAATGTCCGCGAAAACTTTCGGACATTCCCTATCGTCCCGCAAGAATCGATTATCAGTAAAAATACAATCTACCGTGACTCGCATTATTATGATTATTATACAGTTTATAATCCTTGAATTATATACATGTATATGTTACAGATTCTTTGAGATATCTCAACATTGTCTAGATTTATAGGTCAATTTTTTTCGTATCTATTTGAGTTATTGATTAGTCAATTATGGAATGGTCAATTACGTTATGATTATCATGATATTATAATATTTTCAATTATCCTACACTGTTAGAAATGTTCCTGAACAGTGTTTATTAATATTTAATGTTAAAAATTTCATGAAATTTAATGTACTTTTAAATTACAAAATTTAAATTTAATTTCATGACATTACATTAAATTTAATGTACATGTTCATTACATTTAAGTAACTACTATAACTTAATTTTCAGTTAAATTATTCATACTTTTAATTTTGTTCATAGCTACGTTCATAACCAAGCTTTATTTATATGTAAAGAAAGTATTTCTAACAGTGTATGTATAAATTACAATTATTATAATTAATTACAATTATATTTGATTTTTATTAGAGTGCAGTAATGACCGATACGAGCTTACATGACATGAATTCAGACTTATTTGTTAAAGACACGAGGTAACAAATGGCTGTACAATTGTGATCGCGCTTATAATTAGATCAAATCGTTTGTACATCACTTATCAATATGTTCTCTATAGAATCATAACTTCTGCCACAAATGTATACAATGATGATGGAAAATCTTCACGTTGTTTTTACGATGCGTTAATAATACTAAGGCCAATATCATCGGTTAATTTTAATTCATTGCAATTTCTAATTAATTAATAGATGTTTAACGAACGTTTTTCATCTTATAATTTTAGAATCCATAAAGTGATTAATATCACTCGTATGTAACTATTCGCACTATTTTCAGATTTGCCAGACAAACAAAGTATATGAATTATATACTATAATTAGAACAAGGTATCTTAGTGATCGTAGGAACATTTGAGCGGAATGAAAATTAACTAGAAAGTCACATAACAGTCATTTGCATCCTATTTGAATGCCAGTGTTTTCTTATAAAAATTAGAAAAGCTCGAATCTCAAGTTTTGTAGACGCTCGTCTCGATAGAAAAGTAAACGTAAATTGGCCGCCCACATAGCCCGCAATAGTTTCGCATATTCTTTAACATTTTGAACAAGACTACGTTAAGCGAGAGAAGAAACGTAAGCGATTTATATGAAAAGAACAATGTGCAAACAGTGCCATTTTCGACAGACTTATGAAAGTAATAAAGTTGCGTTCTGTGCGAGAAGTAAATGTAATCTGTTAATGTTTCTAATTTCTATAGCTAATTCCGCATTCTTAGGCCGATCATAGGAGAAAATCGCAATTTCGCCAAAATTCCGGATCGTCAAACCGCTGTGATAGCACGCAGCAAAATAATTGTATATTACCTTCAACTTTCGGGACTTGAATTTAATTGAGAGTCGATGCTGCCCACGTAATTCTTGATAGTGCGGAATTACTTATAGAAATAACGCCCCTTTAAAAATTTTTTTACTATTTTTGCAATATCACGGTAAACGCCGTCTTCCGATACAGTATAATGTTTAGGCAAAACGTTTGAGGCCACTGAAAGCAGTGGAGGCAGCGTAAATTAATAAACGCGTTTAAACAAATCTTAATATTTTTAAGCTTAAAACTTGTACATATGATATATGTATGTATATATATGTGTGTGTATATATATATATATATATATGTGTATATATATATATATATATATATATATTATATATATATAGGCATTGCTCTCTCTCACAGCTCGACTTCGAATACGCTCGGCGTAGAAAAAAAGCAGAATCAAGATATTTATATATTGTGTAATTCTGATATTTAAAAGCAATGTACTTATACGTTAAGCGGTTAAGGTACTAAGGTATTATATATTACTTTGCGGGCTATTGCGTGAATGAATTTGTGATCTATTCTACGTGTCACACAACGGTATCTGTAACAATCGTTAAGAAACGTCGGAGTATCCGAGTTAAGGAACGAGAGTTATAACACGCGAAAGCAGACAACATACCTTTCGTTCGTGCGGTCGCACTTGTTGCTTTCACAGAATAAATCACTAATGCTGTGTCATGTAATAAATTTTCTCGGTGCACACGATAATACGTGTGCGACGAAGGGCTCTCGCTTGCGATGGAATAAAGGGAAAATGAGAAATTTGTGTGGATCAGAAACAAGAACCGCATTCTCGAAGGGGTCATACAAAGTGCTTGACAGTAAAACGATATCAAGACTGTTGTAATTTACTATTGCGCAAACTTAATTCCATAAAATCAGGCAACAAAATTATTGGTGTAAAGAAGGAAGGAAGAAAGAAAAGAGAAAAAAAGAAAAGATTGTTCATTACTTCTTATTACTGCTGTTTGCTTCTACATATATGTAAAACGTTTTTCTCATCTGGTACTCCGCAGGAATCGAGAATTCTTTTTTAGCGATTATTTTTACGTTCTGTAGTTTCTAAGGCGTTAGATAGCGCTTACGGCAAATAAATTGAAAAATTATGTGTACCATTTTCTTAATATATATAATTTAATATATTTGGATGTTTTTTTTTTTTAATCTATGACAAGGCCGAACTTGGTGCGAGACGCTGCTCGGCTGTATTTTTAGTGAATAAGAAATTTCATGTGATGAAAATAATGAGAATGCGAGCTTTTACAAACTGTCGCAAACACGATCGCTCGTAGGACGCACATGAGCGTTCGCGCGTTTGTGGAAGGAAATAATAGGTACCTACATTTAGTAGTAATCACATAATTAACCGAGCTGGGATATTTAGAGAAAATTATTGTTACAATAACGTACCATGCAAAGGACACTTAAGGACCTTCATGATGGCTGTCGTTTTGCTCGGGCTGCTTCTAATACGTATACGTGTATTTATATACAAGTATAATACCTTTCGTTCCTCTTTTCCCTCCCTGCCGGACACACACACACACACACACACACACACACACACACACACACACACACACACACACACACACAGAGTGGCCTACCTAACTCGACCATCTGAAATATCTTGCTTGATTTTTATGATAGGGAAAAATGTTTCAGATGAATGGTTCAGTGGAATGGTTTCATGGCGGACGTATAATATTTCGGTCAAGTTGTTTTCTATTAGATGGAGGCGTCAAAAAGATATGAAGGTCACCTCCACTTTTCTAAATAGAATTGTATAATTTTTTTTACACGATATGATTCCTTTATTCTGCATAAAATGTTAAATAATTCATAAACTATTAATTTTTTGATAATTGTATTTTAATACTTTTATGGAGAGAATAACGAACTGAATCAAAATTGGTGGAAAAAAAACATAGTTGCTTATTTAAAAAATTATCCATTTTGCATACATATTTTTTTAAAGCAACTGTTTTTTTTCACCAAATGATTCATTTCATTATTCTTTTTATAAAAGTATCGAGTACGATTATCAAAAAATGGTTTACGAGTTATTTAACATTTTATGTCAATATGTGCCACAATAAAATATAAAATATCTCGTAAACTATTAGTTTTTTTAATATTTCTATCTTAATACTTTTATATGCAGAATAATTAGAGGAATTAATATTGTGTAAAAAAAATTATACAATTCCATTTAAAAAAGTAGAGGTGTTCTATCTTTTTGACGCCTAGAAGAAAAACATGACCAAAATATATTTCCCTTGAAACTGTTTCACTTCTTTCATCTAAAACATTTTTTCCTATCATAAAAACTAAATGAAACATTTCAAATGGTCAAATTAGGTAGGACATCCTATATATATATATATATATATATATATATATATATATATCCCACACGACTTTTTGCGTGATGCAGATTTTGTAATTTTGTAACTTCTAAAATCCTGTCTCCCGTGCGTAGCCGACTAAGGACTGTCGACGCTCGCGCTTCTCATCTCCGAGATAGCGATTTCCCTCGAGGAATACAAATCAGCGAACGAATAATGCGGAGAGAGCAATTTCAATCGATCGGCCGAAATGGCATTCGAATTTGACATCAAGATGATGAAATTTTAATGTTATCATCGACGGACGGAAGGTTTCGCAGCTATGTGTACGTGTATGTGTATATATATATATATATATATGTGTATATATATATATATATATATATATATATATATATATATATATGTACACAATCCTTGACGTAACTTCGACTAAATGCTAATTAATTTAAGGGGATCCTAAAATCATTTGTATTACCGATTAAATGCAATAATTTTTGTACAATTACTTTTTTCCTCATTTATAAATTTGAAAATTATTTTTTAGAATTAAAAAGCATATACATTAATATGTGTTTATAAGGTGGAATTTATGTCGAGAATGAAAACAAAATTGTTTAAATTGAGATCTTTACCATTTCTTAGTCCAATATGGCAATATTAGAGCTGTCAATATCGTAACATTTACTTGATAAAAGCTTTACAATCTGTACTTACGAAATTGTGGTCCACAGACGTAGTTCGCATGAATAAACAACGTCGAGTTCTTGGAATTAGACTTGCAAGTAACCTTACCTTTCCGTCATTTGCCGAATTTAATGAAACTTCATATATTTGTAGAGCAGACAAAAATAACAGACATATATTTTTTTATATCAACAATGATGCAAGTTTGAGGGTGAAAATTATCTTTATAGTGATAACGAGCATCCCAACAAATAAGAATGAATTATTAGGTGTTGGAATTAATTCGTAGCGTTTTACAAGTGATGGGAAGTACTTTCATTAATGTATTTTTTAATGCTCATGTGAAATAAATAACATTCTTTCACTAAAAACGCTACGAATTAATTCCAACACCTAATAAAATAGATCGAAATTTTTTTCTATTCGAATGCATATTTTAAATAGAGAATACTTTTTTTTTATTTAATTGGATTCAATTGGATGCAATTGGATTGAAAAGGTCCTATTCAAAATTTTGAATTGAACATTATTCACAATTGCATAGAAAAAGCTAATATTATTTTTAGATTGAAAGCCATAGAGATATGCTCCATGCAATTCCTATAAATGAATAAAAATGCATTCAGGATTGAAAAGCATTCATTTTAACATTCGTGAATCAATATTTTTGAAAATCTGAATTCATTTCAATTCATTTCAATCCATTCTCATTTGTTGGGATATAATTTCTTGCATTTTAGCTTACTCTATTAGAGCTACTGCTAAATTCTAGTTGATAAGAGACTATCATATTTCCTGGAAGTAAATCCAGTGTAAAAAATGTAGAATTCAAAATGGCAGACTCAATATGGCGACCTATTGAAAGAGAAACAATCTTATCTCGCTCTCTGCCGAATCCAGGAATAACCGACGAAGAGATGAAATGAAGAATGTATCTCCATTTCATCTTTTTTTTTTTGCTTTTGTTCTTTATTATTCTTTTTATATTTTTTGTTTCTATATATTTTTTATATTTTTACTTTTTTACAATTTTTATATATAATTTTGTTATGTGATTTTAATTCTACGTATTCTTTACAGAAATGATATTTAAAAGAAAAAAATTCGTATGCAAAGATTTTGTACAAGCATATTTTATGACTACACACATTAAAGCTTTCACAATTTTTTAAACAGTAATCTACAAATTACAAATATTAAAGAAATTGTAAAAATTAAAAAAAATAGAAACAAAAAATATTTAAAAAATAATAAAAAACAAGAGCAAAAAAAAGATAAAATGGGGTAGATTGTCGCCACTTCCTCGTCGGTTATTCCTTTGGCAAAGAGCGAGATAAGATTGTTTCTCTTTCAGCAGATCGCCATATTGAATTTTACATTTTTTACACTGGATTTGCTTTCAGGAAACATGATAGCCTTTTATCACCTCTAAAATTTAGCAGTAGCAGATCTAATAGAGTAAGTTAAAATGCAAGAAATTAGATGCTCGTGCTTATTACTGTAAGGATAATTTCGCCCTCGTACCTGCACCATTACTGATATAAAAAAATACATGTCTATTATTCTTGTCTGCTCTACAAATATAAAAAAAAAAATTCCATTAAATTCGGCGAGTGATGGGAAGATAAATTTATTAGACACTTTATCACGACGAATTTATTATACGAAAATTGAATGTGCGACTGCGTTGTATCATAGTTGCGTGAGATATTGGTGTGGTAATATATAAAAGATATGTTGATGTACTGTAAAACAGTGATGTTAATCTTATTAGAGTTCGGGCTTCACTTTAGGATCCCCTTGATCGATGATCGAGCAACTATTTTGTTAACGTGGATAGAATTGTTTGTCGTTTAATGTGTATGATAAAAAATTAAAAAATTAAATCAAGGATGACGAATTGTACAATTGAAAATTTTGCTTTAAAAAATTATGCTGGTTTGATCAATCGTCAATATTAATTAAATCAATTATTAATTTTTTATATGATGTTTTATTATCTTATTAACGAGGATTAGTTGATTTGCATGCGTTTTTCAAAAATAAATGAATTCTTACCAGGATTCTACAATGAATCGGTAGTCAGAAGTCTTGAGCCCAGTTCCACAATTCATAATTAATTCTTAATCAAGGTTCAACTTATTCTTCATCTCTTTCCAATTCTAGAATTCGCTTGTACATTAATAATAAAAAATCTTTTACATCATAATATAAATATTTTTATACAAAAAATATTTAAATTTTTAATAGCTATATATTGTGCATATTTATATTACGAATTTGCATAAGAAATTTAGAATTTTTTAAAAAGCATATCTTTTCAGTGTAAAAAGTCATACCAGAAATAGTTATTACTTGTTGAGAATCAAAATGTTGATCAAAATATGGTGTTTAGTACTATTTATTGCTTAACATATGAAAAAAAAGAAGATGATATTAGAGACGATGAATTGTACAAAAATCTTGTATCAAACGATTCTGTCAATTCAATTGCTGATTAACTTAGGCTCACTTCTACCAATGTAAATTAACTTTAATCTAATTCTTAGAGCTAGAAAAAGATGAAGAGTAAATTGAACCGAGATTAAAGTTAATCTACATTGGTAGAAACGAGCTTTAGGCTAATTTTTCATTTTCTAATTAACTGTAGTTAAGCTTAACTTGATATTTAATACTCAATGGGTTTTGATCTATGATTATATCATGAGTGAAGCCCATTGGAGCGAAACTTCAGATTCAGCTTAACCACAAGTTAACAAGATAATGAAAAATTGGATCTTAATCAAAATTAAGTTTAGTCGAAGTTACAAAAGAATCAAGAGGCACTTGCAAAATTAAATTCTTATAATTTTTATAGAAACATAAATCGGCTTGTCTTGATTCACTTGTTTCTAGCAAAGGATATCTGACTCTTCCCGTACGTTGATTGAGATCTTCGTCTTGCATCTGAGAACCATGATTTATTTTAATCCTATTGAATGTCTCTCCCCCCCCCCCTCCTCTCCCTTCCTCTCTGTTTTTCTCCCTTTTTTGATGTAGCATATTCTAACAGATATCAGTACAAATCTACAACCTGAATAAGAAAACGAGAGATACACATCTCTCGGATGAACAAAAAGAATTACGATATCGGCGAGACACGTATTTTTGGCAATACACAGATTTAAAGGAATTATCAAGTAGCGCATAGTAATTATAGAGAGAACCAAGGAAGTGAATTTCGTTTAAATGCATTATTTTTGACAACAGAAAGTTTATACGCTAAAAAGGATTAATAATGATAATACGAAAAAAATATAAGAATATAATATATATATATAGTAACGACTGTATACGTAATAATTCGTAGGTCGGTCGTTCGTTATCGCTTCTTATGCTATTTTACCATAAGTTATGTCTTATAAAAATAAACATTGTAAATCAATAAAAATTGAATCCGTTTTATTTTGTGTTGTGCGGTTATTGCGTTCTATTATACGTTGCATGGTGATTCACTGGAACAAAAATGAATAGCATTTGAGTATCTCGATATTCGAATCGCAAGTCTTTCTCTCACGCTGCACGGATGATTGCCAGCAGTGAAGGTAAATACATTAAATAAAATTATCGCATATACCAAAATTTACATAATTTCAAGTAAGCATGACATCATGAAAAGTGGTCGTATTTAAAATTTTTTCTTTTCATTCTTTGAAAAGAATAAAGTTTGTAAAAGATTTTAATAAATTTAAATTCATCTTTACTTTCGCTTAGTATATTTTCTAAAGTAAGGACTAGTCTAGGAAAACTAGAGTTTAAAAGGGAAAAAATTGCTGCAAAGCTGAATCTTTGCATAGATCTTTGCATATCTATAATGTTCTTTTTAACATATTAAAACGTGTGGCCGACTGCGTCACTTCCATCTTGAAAAAAAGGCGCATAAGATCGGTTTTTTGCAACGTCTCAGAAACTATTCGTTGTACGGAAATTAATGTTCAGTTCGAAAATAAAGTTGATAAAATTTCATTTCCGCAATTTCATTTTTTAATAAAGTACGACTTACGAAGCTTGTACGATCAAGTTTTCGAGATAAATTTTTTAAAGGATCTCTTATTTTCAAATATTATGTAAATTTGTTCTGTGTTTGCAAATATTTCAAATTTGGCTATACCTACGTACAAAACACATGATAAAAATCGAAAAAGTATTTAATTATCTACAAAATAATGTTTTATTGAATGTTATATGACCGATAATTCCGAAGATATTTTTTTTAAAGGCCAGCTATACATACACACATCTATCGTAATGCTACGATCATAAGCATGATCGTAAGAGTGAAATCATAAAAGCAACCAATCAGCATTATTCCGAATAGCGCTAATTGGCTGTTTCAATGACGCATTTTCTATTCCGCAGTCGTTTTCCGCACCATGTGATTTCACCCTAAGGGTCATTCCATATAACTTGTATAGCCGCATAAACATATGCATAAAAAAAATCATCCAATTATGGCTGTGGTCAAAGTCTCGCTACAAAAGCTTTGATGGACCAATTAGAAGAAAGAATTTTACAAACTGGCCAATTAAAAAACGCTTCAAAGCATTTGCAGTATCGCATTATACTCTATATTTACATTTGTCTTTATGACAGAAATGTGATTGGATAATTTTCTTTATGCATATGGTTAGTGACTATGCAAGTTGTGTGGAATAGTTCTAATGATCGCAGCACAGACTCTTGCATAACGCATAATGCATAGTGCCTAAGAGAATCAACCAATCGAAATTCTTCTTTTCCATGGAATGGTTGGAATGAAAAGATTCTGATTAGTTGATTCGCTTATATGCACTATGCGTTATGCAAAAGTCTATGCTGCGCCCCTAAGGAAAGAGGCTATCATAAGCTGCGTTACGATCTTATGTAGACATTGACTGCGTTTAATAGAACGTTTATTTTGCAACTGTTGGAAGTTTTCTTCGCGCTGATTGGATTATACTTTTAGATCAAGAGGAATGGTCCAATCTCAGAGAATCATAAAATGATTGCAAAACTGTGTGTTCTGCTGAACGTCCATTGTCTACATAAGATCGTAACGCAGCTATTAGCGAAATAGAATATTAGGACCAAATAACGTAAGTATCTCTTTTTTATTATAGAGATAATAAAAAAAACCGAAGATGATAAATTCAGCAGCTATCAATTGAAATGCTCGCGGATTTCACCTAACCATTCTCAATGAGCGAGTTCAAGACGGCAAAGCGACTAGGCATGCTTAGGCCTTACGCACAATAGAAGGAATAAAAAATTAGGAATAAGGAATAAACAATTTCAACCTATCAGAAATCGGATATATCGAAATACACGATTTCTGATCGATTGAAATCGTTTATTCTTTATTCCTAATTCCTTATTCCTAATTCCTAATTCCTTCTATTGTGCGCAGAGCCTTACCGAGAAATTGAATATGATTGGTTGGATCTATAAGTAACAATCAATTATGCTCATTTGCTCGGTGAGCAGGCTAACCACTTTGTCAACTTGAACACGTTCATTGTCTATCATGTCGCCAAACAAACATCATAATCATTAGGACCCGAATACTACATTGGGTGCTTTCCATTTGATGACACAAGTCGACACAAGTGTCATTCTATCCTTCTTGATATTCAAAGAGTGACAAAGATAGATTGTGTCGCCAAATGGAAAGCTCTCCATAGGTCGCATATCGCATATCAAACGCATGCGCATTGGATTGTCGGCTGTCGAATGAAATTGTCGCGAATCGGTATCGAAATAAAAGATGGTCAACTCCCATCTTTTCGATTCTTACGACGAAACGAATGGAATATTCCTTATTTTATGAATACATCTATATAAAATAGTTTAATTAAATAGTATAATTAAATAAAATAGTTCCATTAAATTGTTGCTCTGACATTCTTGTAAGTTTGAAAAATTCTTTGTAATTATTTATTTGAAAATATGTAAATACTATATGATGAGCACCAAAATTTTGTCTTATATTTGTAATAATATTTTACCCACCATCTTTTTATAATTCTTTTTTTTATGTTTTCTTAAAAGTAATCTCATTCTTATAATTTTCGTACAAATTAATAATAAATTTGAACAACTCAATGTTTCAATATTTATTGTTCCGACTTACGACACAATTGTAGACTGACAAGTCGTATTCATACTCAACATACAACACGCGATAAGCGACATTCAACTCCGACATATTGGCGACCTATTGGCTGCGTTCAGCAGAATATAACAGTTTTACAACCGTTTTATAATTCTCTGAGATAAGATCATTCCTATTGATCTAAAAGCATAGCCCAATCAGTGCGAAGAAAATTTCCAACAGTTGCAAAATAAACGTTCTGCTGAACGCAGCCATTGTAGAACGAATCTAAGGTCTCGTTTATAATCAAATCGGCTGACGCTTGTCGGATGTCGTTAATCATAAAAGATGGGACCTGACCAATTCAAACGACGCCCGGCAGCCAATACGAAAAATAAAGGTTATACGCACGCACACAATATACAACACATCTCCCGACTGATTGTAGACCAGACCTTAAGCCTTGTTTATACAGTCGCACAAGCTGTGTATAATTCCATCATCGTGATCGGACGTGTTATTGTATCATAATTTTTGAAAAGTGAGACCGGCTTCAAACGTGCAACTGAATTTGTATTACTATTTTAGACTTTCGTATTCTTCATATTGTTTTTTGTTACTCACATAAGTGCAGATACTCAATGACTCAGTTCTAACCTGCTGGTTGCGGAGCCAATAAAAAGAAGAAGAAGAGAGGAGATTGGTCACGTGTTTATATTGTTACAGTCGTTGCGTTTGTGTAACGCCATGTAACGCTTTTGAAATATAGAGAGAAAACACGGATATTTTCACGAAAATTACGGTTTATAAGAATTTTTAAAGTTAAGAAAAGTGCCCGCGACGTTACTTAGCGACAATGTCAATCGGAGTTCCTATTAAAGTGCTTCACGAGGCTGAGGGCCATATCATAACCTGTGAGACGAATACCGGCGAGGTGTATCGGGGCAAATTGATAGAAGCCGAGGATAATATGAATTGTCAAATGCAAAATATTACAGTGACGTATCGAGATGGCCAAGTGGGACAGCTGGAGAATGTATATATTCGCGGCTCGAAAATTAGGTTTCTCATATTACCAGATATGTTGAAAAACGCACCGATGTTCAAACGACCTGGTGGCAAAGGATCGGGCACAGCCGGTAGAGGAAAGTCCGCAATATTACGAGCTCAAGGTTTGTATTCCTACAAACATTGTTCGAATTAATAGATGAATTTAAGGTGATGGCCCTACATGATTAAATAATAATGATCAGTAATATTGAATTAGTATTACTGATAGTATGCATCAATATTTTCAGTATTCTTACAATCTTACATGATCAGTATTATTGACAATATATTTCTCTTTAGTTTTGTATACATTATTTATTGCATTCTGACATACTGTGACATGGATTTTAATACAGCAATACTGATGCTCGAGAATCGGAATTTAGATCACTTCTCAGTCTTCTATGTCAATTCATCAATATTATACACATAATCAATAATATTGTTGGTATTTGTTAATGTTGACAGTTTTATTGACCGTGCAGAATATTCACTTTTATACTATATTCTGAAAAACATAGATATTTGTAAAAGAAAGCAGAAGAAGGTTTGTTTCTATCAATGCAGATTAATTTTAATCGATTCGAGTTTCTCTTCATCTTTTTCTAAATTCATCTTCATCTTTTAAAATTACAATAAAGTGAAGAAGTACATTGAATCGAGATTAAAGTTACTTTATATTAGTAGAAACTTGGGTATTCTGATATATGCTGCTAATATTGAAAATCTGTAATATACGTGAAGCCTATTTTACAATTGTGTTAATCCTGTGTCAAAAATTGAGATTGAATTGGAATCAATCAATCAAAAGAAAGAGAACTCAATTTCTAGTCTGATAAATATAATATTTATTAATTTTTTCAATTAGAGCTACTTACAACAACTTACTATGCTTACACAATTGTAGAATGGACTTAACTTTTTTTTAAACAAATCTTATTAGAGTAATATATGCGTAAACAATTTAAATGACTTACCATCATGGTACATGAAGCATTGCACTGAAGCTTTGTTAAACATGTTAAAACTTAAAAAGTACAAATGTTAAAATCAAATATAAAGATCACACATTTTTAAAACACGTCCATGTACAACGACGATATGAACTATTCTCGAAGTAAGAGGTCACACATTACAGTAAACGTTAAGGCAAATTTGCAATTAAACAAAGATGAAATTTTTGAACAAAAGATTGATTTCGGAAATGACATTCATACACATGCAAAAGAATGGCCTTAATTTACTTTCAAATACAGAAGGACTGAATCATACCTATGCAACGATGCTTGAGAATTTCTCTTGACTTACGTAGTAACTTGTTTAAATTTGTAGCTTATTAATTTAATTTGATAAAAGTTTTATTAATTGACGAAAATAATTTTAACAAAATATGTTTTGTATTGAATTTTTTCTTTTTTTTCTTTTTATTATGTAATTCTTTATTTTACAATTCTAATAATTTTGACAGTGTTTAATTATTATATAATAATTTATTGCGGTTTTTATATGCGATTTAACTTAATAACAATATACACGTTTTGTTCTTCATAATTGCAAATTTGCCTTAACGTTTACTGTATGACCTCTTACTTCGAGAATAGTTCATATCTGAGTAACACGTCGTCGTACACGGACGTGTGTTCTAAAAATGATATTTATATTTGATTTTAACATTTCTACTTTTTAAGTTTTAACATGTTCAACAAAACTTCAGTATAATGTTTCATGTTCCGTGATGATAAGTCATTTAAATTGTTTACGCATATATTACTCTAATAAGATTTGTTTTTTCAAAAAAATGTCAGATTAACAACGCTGCATCTTTGTCAATTTGCGAGTGATTTAAACATTATGGACATGTGAGCTAATTATACTTGTATCATTCTTGCTGAAGAGGATTCCAAAGAGAGTCGAAACATTCAAAATAAAGAAGACATCAATCTAACATCTGATTATTGATTGTTCACTAAATAATTGCGCCGTTTATCGTTGCTGACTATCATTAGCCTACTATATTTATCTTTTTATATTGTTTAAAATTCGAGAGTCCTAATATAATTATTGTTATTGAATATTAATGGTTTTATGTACAATATTTAATAATATAAGATATTTAAGCATGTGTATACAAAATAAATATTTCTTGTTAGTTTAAATCCTTTTTAAGATAAAATTCGCGTTTGTTACACTTATACACATTTGACAATTCTATATAATAAAATGTTTCCAGCTCGTGGCAGAGGGAGAGGACAAAATCAAAGAGGCAAAGGTACTGGGTCAGCACCTTGGCTGAATCAACAGAATCAACCAGGTGGATCTCAACCTGGAAGAGGCAGGGGATAAATCTTGTGATAATAAACTTTATTTAGATTAACAAGTGCAAAATTTCATTCCTGTATTTTTACATCATTTCTAACAGTATATTTCTGCATTCAAAATTGTAATCTATATTTTCAATGAGTATGTGAAATTTATTATTAATCACATACACATTCGATAAATATATGAAGCGTTTTGTTAAATGTGTAATCATAAGGTTTATCAAGTTTTTTTATGTGTATTTCTTTCTTCAGCTTCGAGTAAGCGAATGCTCTGTATTAGTTATCCCGTATTAAGCTACCAAATATATTTCACGTGTCGCCGCCGAAAATACTCCAGCCGCGAACGATTTTCTCCTCGGACACGTCAGCGTTGCAGCTGAAAGTTTCCAGAAAATTTTTGACTTAACGACTTAACGATACTTAGAAATTAAGGCAATCGAAAAAGACTATACTTTCGATATAATCATCAATGGATAATTTAGGCACGATTTCTCCGCGATCTTTATGGGACGACTTGTATGCGCCGATTTCACATAGACAATATATATACATACATATAAATACATATATATACACACACACACACACACACACACACACACACACACACACACATATATATTTTATCTTGTATCAAGATATTATTGTTTGTCGATGAATCTGTTCTTTTTCCTTTTTGGCGCATCTTTTTAAGAACGCTGATGAGAGAAATCAGAATCGTGTATAGAAAAAAACCATGTTAATACATAACATATATACATTTACATTTACACGTACACATACATATATTATATACACAGACACCGATTATCAGTAATATCGACGGAATGGTTGTCTTCAGACCTTTATCCTATTTTATAGGCATAGCATATTTTTCTAACGTATTGCAATATCAGAATAATCTTACCTAGTGAGAGCGATAGAATGATCGAGAGGAAGAGAAAGAGGAAGAGAGTGATTGAAGGAATGCGTATGGAAATATAAATGATTTATAGGAGAGGCGAGAGAAAGAGAGAGATTGAGAGAAAAAAAGAGCGAGAGAGAGGAAAAAAAGTTTATCAACGATGATCGCACGGCTGACTATATAAGGACGTAACATGATGCTTGTAATTATGATTGATATTAGTACGTTTAAGTTATTAAAAAAGTAATATCAACTTTAATATATATTATATGATAACAATTATCATTCTCTTTGAAATGCTTTAGACATTTAGATTTCACGTACGTAAAGAAAGTTACGCTTTTTCTCTCTTTTCCTCCTTATTCCTCAATTACGTCTCATCCTCTTTCTTCCCAGGTCTTTACGGACCCTTTTGACAGTTCTTGAAACATTTATAATTATAGCAGACTATTTATGTATATTTAAAAACAAAATATATATATAAATGCATCGCCCCTAAACGAAAGACGAAAATCGTTTTTTGTGTGTTCTCGACTATTTTATATAAGGTTCTTTAATTAGCACCTCATCGAATTATATTGTAGCCGTAATGTACAAAGAAAAAAAAGAGAGAAGAGAACCCCGAACATATTTGAACGAGATGCGACTTTATTTTCTCTGTAATGAAAATTTTTGCTGCCATAAACGGTTTATTTTTTATCATGTTGGATATTCGATGTTATCTTGACCGAAATTTGTACTGTTATGCGTATAATGATGTCTTTAAAAAATTTAATAATAAACGTGAATCGCATTATTTTTTTATGTTTTTTATACATTCTGTATGTAATGCAACATCCTGACTTTAACAATTTTATTAAGATACATTATTAAAAAGTTGCTATTAATGAGTAAGTTTATCGAAAAATATAATACAGTTAAAATAATAATACATAGAATAGAAATATATTTCTAAAATAGATATTTTACAATTATTATAAGAAAAAAGTGCCATGATGAGAAGGAAATAAAACGTGGAAAGAAGCAAACGCGATTTCTACATTAATAAAAATGTGGGAAATTAGATATTCGAAGAAAATGAATATTTTTATTTTTTTTTTTACTTGTTCTACATGTAAAATCGCATAAAATCGACTCTCGTAAACGCCTCTTTGATTGTATTTACAATTATTGTATGAAAATTAACACTCGCAGTGAACGGAAAGAATTTAAAGTAAAGTAAATAATAAGGCATTATGTGATAATGATTGTATATTTCAATGAGCAAAATGTGATGATGAATGGGCTTTTAAGCTTAATAAATGTAAATACATTCGTTTTTTTTTTATTCATAAAATTCGCATGAAGCATTCTCTATCAGAAATCGAGATATTTTAATGAATTTACATAACGATGTAATGTATTGTAACTTAATATTTGTAAGCATTCAGCGTAGATCGCCATTTTATTTTACAAGCTTAGCATCGCGATTGATCGAAGCATCGTGTTTCCATCATGCAAGTCAGTATTTCATAATCTTAAAAGCATATCCAAAAGACACAATCATTGCATGAAAACGCAAATGATATATGAAATGTTTAGCAGTGTTCAGCAAAGCCAATCATATTAAAGAACTTTACAACAATTGCAAAATTGCTTTTCCGCAACCATTCACGTTATATACATAATTGGTATACCATTGGGTCTTTTTTATTCCTGCAATTTAGAACTATTTTCTCACTTTTTTCACAAAAACAGATTTATTATTCCATTTCTAAGAACTTCTTGAATTTATATTGCATACGAAAATGTAAATAATATACACATATTAAGCTGGTTCTACATTAATTACTTTATTATTAGTTATTATTAATTATTATTAGTTTTATTATTAGTTACAAGTTTGTTGTGACAACATGAAACGTTGATTTCAAAATGCAAGCTTCAGATTGGTTGTCGCAACAATTTGTAAACGACTCGCAACTAAGTAGAACCGGCTTTCCAGTACTACATGTGCGATATTTTTTTCAACAATAAAGATGTGAGGAAATAATCAAGCCAAATAAAAAATAATTATATATTAATATTTATCCAGCAATAAAGATGCTTAAAAGGATGTTTACATACAAAATTAATTTATTTTAAGATTTTAAAAGACAATCAAATAAAAACGTAGAATTTGACATCGATCTTTTTCGATATAGCGATCGATACACTTATTGACTTGTATCTCATAATGTAAGAATATCAAGTGTTCCGTTGCGCATAATGGCGATAGCATATTGGAAACAACCAATCAAATTTTTGCTCAAATTGACTTTCTTGCGTATAAAGTCGGTTCTACAGTAATTGCAAGCTGATCGCAAGTTTATTACGCTGGCATATTGAAATAGCCAATTAAAATTTTGCTTAAATTTACGTTGCTACTACGCAACCACTGAAACGGAACATCTAGTATTCTTACATCATGTATCTCATTACTTCATATAGTTCATATTCAGGGCCACCAAACTGCCATGGTTTTTCCGTTATCACATTTGTGGCATCTGGCCCTCATGACACAGGAAATGAGGAACTAATATATGGCTGTCATCGTTTCCAGCACCTTCCGATCGGAATTTTTAGCGCCATATTTATTACATGTTGCTTGATGTCTGCTAGTGTAGTAGTATCACTATTGAAATACAGTAGTGTCACTGCTGATGTGCTGATATGAGCTAATACTATTCGACCCGTATTCAGAACGCGCTTTTATTAATAAAATCGCGCTTTTATATCTAAAATTCTATAATATACGTAACGTAAATTATATCATGTTATCGCGTTAACATCATTTGTAGTTCAATTCATTTCAATCTATTCTCGTTTGCTGGACAATGCTACTATTCGTTCCAGCAATAACACTTGTACATTGCACTACTACGTTATTGTACTAGTAGTGTCACAACTCATCCTAGTAGTGATACTACTAGTAACACTAAGGGGCTCCGCACAATAAAAGGAACAGAGAATAAAGAACAGAGAATAAGAATTTCAAATCATGCATTGTGGAATACACAGTTTCTGATAGGTTGAAATTCTTATTCTCTATTCTCTGTTCTCTGTTCCTTTTATTGTGCGGAGCCTCTGACGCGAATTTATATTACACTTCTACACTATTAGTCACAAGGGCCCGTATTTATTACAGAATGCACTTTATCTCTAAAATTCTATGGTATGCGTGACGTAAATTATAGCATATTAGCGCGCTGAATACAGGCCAGAATGATAATTACAAGCATTTAAAGCGCGTGAGTGTCCATGAACGCAGTCATATGCTTATATAGTGCCGGAAACGATGATTTCCATATGACAGCCATATTAAATTATATTAGTTCTTCATTTCCTGTGTAGCTATGAAGTCGCCACAAATGCTGATAACGCTCGGAACACGAGAGATTGGAATTCCATCATTATCTACCGACGTGAGCGGACGTGTTATTGAATCATTATTTTTGGAAAGTGAGACCGGCTTCAAACGCGCAACTGAGTTTGTATTACTATTTTAGACTTTCGTATTCTTCATATTGTTTTTTGTTACTCACATAAGTGCCGCGGATACTCAATGGCTCAGTTGCAACCTATCTGGTTGCGGAGCCAATAAAAAGAAGAAGAAGAAGTACAAGCTGCGTCGCATGTTGTATGAAATGTCGCAAAAGTATCGCATATAGGGTATGGTCAACGTGATGTTGCAAATGCTTTGAAGCGTTTTTTAATTGATCAGTTTAAAAACTCGTTTTTTTCGATTTTGCAAAAAATACAAAGGTTGTTTGTTTTATTCGTCTACAGAAATGAAATCATGCGATGAATTCCGCTCAAAATTTGACAGTAATCAGCTGAAAGATGCTACTTGTTAAAAAGTAATATGATATGATACTACGAGTGCCCTCTGACAGATTTTTCTAAGAACTTATTGACTTGCCCTCGTAGCATTCGAGATATACTGTAGGAAAGTAATCATTGACTCGTATATAATGATCGTACATATATTGGGTCATCTAAAAAGTATCCGCAGTTTTTTGTCACTAGATGGTGTTGATGGTCAACCCATTGTGGCTATTGGATCGCGTGCTACGCAATATGGCGCCGGTGGTTACCAACCACGGCGAAGGACGTATGGCGGGAAAAAGTTAGGTTGAGAATGAGAGCTACGCACTGCTTCTGATTTTATGCCATGAGGCGTTTTAATACACACTTAATGCCTAATTAACTAAATACTGAATACAAATGTTGATTAGAAAGTAGAGACGTGATTGCGCGTGTAAGTCGGCTCGGATACCGGCATCGTGTCGCGGAGTTACAATACTAGAACTATGAAAATACACTCTAAGAATGTCGGCGCCCGTGTCCATCAGGAAATTGGTGCCGGTGACACGGTCACGCACCATTAAACGGCGATTCACCGCCGCCGAACTTCCTGCCGTCGGGGATAGTTCGGCTGTTAGTTTTCCTTCTCTGTCGACGCCGTCGGCTTCCAGCTGCACGGTGCGTACATTTGAGTGCTCTGCCGCCGAAGCGTTGGTGATACCAGCACGGCTTGCTCGTGGGCTGAGACTTGGAGCGGCTTCTACGACGCGAATTATGCGAGGGCCGCGACCTGTCGCGCGATAAATGAGCTACTAGTTTAGTTACTTGTTCAGTAAGCGCGGATATTTGTGAGTCTTTAGTGTTACTGTTCGTCGGCGCAACCATTGCGACGGCCATGGCGCTGGAGCTAAGCACGTCCGTGATTCGATCCGCTAATTGCGCTAGTTCCTCCAGCTCGTGCTTGCTGGACGCTAATATCGCCTGTACCTGTTGCGGCAAGCGCTGCAGCCACAACGATTTCAATACTTCTTCCGATGCGCCATTTTGCGCGAGATCCCGCATGCGGCGGAGCAATTGAGACAGGCGACAGTCGCCTAGATCGACTTCGTTTAACAATTTGCGCAATTTTTTATCGGCGCTGTCCGCAAAGCTTCTCAATAACCTGTCTTTTAGCACGGCGTATCTGTCCATCGCGGGCGGATTAAGTATGTTGTCACTAGCTTCGGTCAAGGAATCGTCGTCGAGACATTGTATTACGTAATTATACCGCGTGTCGTCTACCGTTATGCCTGCGGTGAGGAATTGAGCTTCCATTTGCACGAACCAAAGATCTGTTTTTTTTTTCCAGAACGGTATGGACCTAATGCCGACTCGCGAAAGCGCGAGTATCTCGATAATACGCGATGGTGCGCCGCCGTCCGGATTGCGCGCCGGGGAATCGCTAGAGCCACCAGGCATGTCGGCGGTTTATTTAGATGCGCGCGTAAGGTCGAACACACGAAGTCACACACGCGCAAACAACAGCAAAAACACCGCGCGATCACGTCGGGGTCACCAGTTTGTGGCTATTGGATCGCGTGCTACGCAATATGGCGCCGGTGGTTACCAACCACGGCGAAGGACGTATGGCGGGAAAAAGTTAGGTTGAGAATGAGAGCTACGCACTGCTTCTGATTTTATGCCATGAGGCGTTTTAATACACACTTAATGCCTAATTAACTAAATACTGAATACAAATGTTGATTAGAAAGTAGAGACGTGATTGCGCGTGTAAGTCGGCTCGGATACCATCGTGTCGCGGAGTTACAATACTAGAACTATGAAAATACACTCTAAGAATTTATCTGACGACGCTAATAATTATCGCGGACATGAATAATGATCGGTATCGGCCTCGCGGAATACACAAAGTAATTCGGAGCTTTAACGTCCGAGTTCTAACTTACTGACTATCGCAGAGACTTACACGAGGTCTGCACGCGGCACGCCATGACGCCGGAGAGAGAATGGGAAGAGTCATGGAAAGAACGACCGTATCAGCGTCGCGACGGACGCATGCAGCGCCGCCACTGACGCGCGCAGCGCCGCAACTAACGCTCGCAACGCCACACCATTTCTAAGGGATTATGCGACATCGCCAAACATGTGCTCGGAGTAAATTTCATTGAATCTTCGGACATAGTACAATCATTATAGAATTTGACCTCGGAAAAATTACCATCAGTAATAAATCTGTGCACAGATCTTCATTTTTGCATAAGACTAAAGAAGAAAAAAGTTTACCGTTGTACAAGTGATCGTTAAAAAAAACAAACAAATAGAGGCCCAAATTTTGGTTTTTTGCAAATATCTCGATAAATTTTACTAAGAAAATATAACAGAGGAAAATTAAAAAGCGAAAAATTTTACACAGAAAAGATAAGTTTTTGTTGTATGAGCAATAGTTTTCACGTAAGAATTATGCAAGTGTTTTGCGCAGTGAAGTTGCGGAGCGCGCCAACGTCAAGCGAAATGGAGCATCGCACTCGCGCAAAACAAAAAATATCATAACTTTAGAACGAATTATTGTACAGAAATTATCGTACAGTCAAAATGCATTGAAAAGCTGAAATCTTCAATTTTTTAATAAAATTGGTTTCATTATTCTACAACAATTTTTAACAATATGACAATTTAACATTTTAACAATTGAACAATATGTTACATGCAACTTTTGACTTTTTTCATAAAATCAGCTATAAGTCGATATCAAATTGTTTAAAAAAAAAATCTGCAAGATATTACAGTATATACTTTATGATTCCACCGAGAGGACAAAATTTTTTAAAATTTTCTTTTTCAAAATCGAGCTATTGACATTTTCAGTAATTTTCAAAATTCTTGAGTAAATGTAAAACTTGAAATTGTCATAGCTTTGCGAAAAATTACACTAAAATAGTTTTTAAACGAGCTATTGAAAATTTGGAATGTCTATTTTTAGACTTCGTATCGAAATTTTCCGTCATACTTTGAATTTTCATTTATTACATAAATATGTGAGTTATTGCGAAAAATTTGTTTAAACTTGTGCTAATTTTGATCATCATTGATATAATGTTTTTAAAAGCATAAACAAATGAATATAGTGAAGTCGGATATTATATTTAAAAGCATCTTAAGATATCATAAGTCGTATTAGCATCTTAAAATTTTACTTAAAGTGGTCTTGAAATATAAACGGACTATGAATATCGATTTATGAATCCAATCGTAAAACACATACGACAAACGAGTTATCAGTTCTATCATTTTGTCTTTGTTTTATGTTCAACAAACGGTAAGCAAATGGAATACTGATGGTCAGCGTATTGACCATCTTTAACACCTTGGCATATAAAAAAAATAGTAGCATTAAGCAAAACAACATGTTGGATTCGCTACTGCTTATGTTAGTCTAAGATTATATTTTAAAATTTACTGTAAGTACTAAAAATCTGTAGTTTACATCACATGCACTATAGATTCTCAGTACTGTCAGTAAATTTTGAAACACAAAATCTAGCTTTACGAGATCTTCAACCATAAGCTAAAAGAGGTTTAATGACATTTATTTCTGTTTTTAAACTGCACAATCTTTAGTCTTTAATCGTCAAACTTAAGTGAATTGAGCAAAATCCAATTTTTACGGCCTACGATTTACGTTTTACGTCTAATCATATACAATGAATTTGTATACTAAAACAAGGTTGGTTAGATTACATAATAAAGATTAAAATCTAAGTAAGTACCTACATAAGTTGTAGGCCGTTAGTTGTAAGTAATATATCGACCAGAGAGCTTTTAGGTAAGAATAGAGTTTTGATCAATTCACTTAAATCTAACGATTAAAGACTGTGCAGTTTAAAGACAGAAATAAATGTCATTAAACGTCTTCCGGCTTACGGCTGAAGATCTTGTAAAACTAGATTGTGGACTTAGATTGTGTTTCAAAATGTACTATCAGTGCTGAAAATCTATAGTGTATGTATTGTAAACTAATAGACTTTTAGTACTAACAGTAAATTTTGAACATATTTTAGACTAGTGTAAGAAGTAGCGAATCCAACATGTTAATTTCCTTATTACTTAAATTTTTTTATATGCCACTGTGCGAGAGCGCACCGCGCGGAACGATTCGAGTGAGAGAACGGCACAAGGTTGATATGATGCACGACAATAAAGAGAACTCCGTTTCTTTGTAATTTAACAAAAGAATTTTCTTTAACATGCTCAGTTATAAAGTCAAAAAATATAATTAATTAAATATTAGATTAACAGAATATTAAATGCGGTCACCTTTTCCAAATGATATTTTGGAATCGCGGTAATGAAAAATCTCGGCGATTTTCTCGGCACTTCTCGAAAAGATTCGTTTTATAGCGGTTTTCACTAAGCGGTTAGCACGGCGATTTTACGAAGCGATATAGTAGCGAGATTATGACTCTAAGAACTCTAAGAACTTTTAGACTCTAAGAACTTTTACAAGTAAGAAGGAGGACGACGAGATCGAAGCATTTATTGCTTTCGGCCTGAGCTTTCTTTTTTGGGAAAAATCCAATAAAAATTTGCCACAATCGTAATTATTACGTGGCATTAGGTGTACAAAATTGATTGGCGCTTTGAATTCTTTTCTAACGACGTTCAACGTAACAGTCATGCGCGACAGAAAATCCGTGCGTGGGATTGGTGACAGCGCGTGACGTATTCGTCGGAGCGCGTGCGCGAATTGAATCGTTCTAGAACTTTCGATTGTCCGTTGTCGGTAACGACAACTTGTTTGCGTGTAACGAATTGTTTTTAAAAAGAACAAAGAACGACGAATCGATGATTTTAATGAGGATTAAGATCATACTTGAGATGAAATCACGAGCTCAATTTATGCATGCGTTCAATGACAATTAATGTCGGTCGACTGAAAGAATTCTTGCTTTTCTTTCGAATTACCGATCTCAAACATTCCCGCCCGCCTCGTCATCTCCGTGACGATATATGTATAGAAGTTACCTCGAGCACAGTGAGATTACAAAAAACCGTAAACGCGTAAATAAGACAAGCGATACAATACAATGAATTCGTGGAAGAACTTGAACCGTAAACGAGAGTTATATGACAAATAACATTGAAAAAATGATTCACGAAAATACACGCGATCAATTCAAGCTCTCCTTTACATTTGATGCATTAGCGTGCGAGATAAACGCGGTAGCCTCTTCTGGCAATAAAACTAATTTGACCAAAGGACGAGTTAATTCGGATGAGGCGGTTTTGACTGTGACCACTCGCACTACGCCGTCGTCTCCAGGATGTAGCTGCGTGATCCGCGCCAGAGGCCACTTATTTGGTGGTGAGAGCTCGGAGCGAATGATGCATAGCGATCCAAGGTGTGGCGGCAAAGCGTCCTTGGTCCATTTCGGTCTGGTAGCCAGAGTGTGTAAGTACCCGCGTGACCATCTCTGCCAGAAGTGGTCTCGCATTCGCTGAATAAGTTGCCACCTGGAAAGCAAATTCTCCTTTTCTTCCGACAAGGACGGCTCAGGAATGGCCAGCAGTGGTGCCCCGATGAGCAGGTGACCTGGTGTCAGAGCCGTGAGGTCGTCGGAGTCGTCTGAGAGGGCATGCATGGGCCGGGAGTTCAGGCATGCCTCCACTTGTGCGAGCAGGGTGCTCATTTCCTCGAAGGTGAGCCTGGTTTCGCCGATGGTGCGGCGCAGGTGATACTTAGCCGATTTCACGGCCGCCTCCCAGAGTCCACCAAAATGAGGTGCCGAAGGAGGATTGAAATGCCAATGGATCCCCTCCGATGTAGCTACGTGTGCGATCTTTCGTCCTTCTGCCGAGGAGGCTCGAAGCATCTCTCGAAGTTGCCGGTCGGCGCCCAAAAAATTGGTGCCGCAATCAGAGTATATGTCCGAGCACAGTCCTCGGCGAGATGTGAATCGACGGAGAGCAGCCAGGAAGGCGTCGGTGGTGTAAGCTGAAACAGCCTCAAGGTGAACGGCCTTGGAGTTAAAACAAACAAAAACTGCGATGAATGCTTTGTGAGCGCTGTGCCCCCGCCCTTTCCTTGTCCTGATGAAAATAGGCCCGACGTAGTCGATGCCCACGTGAAGAAATGGGCGTGCAGGAGTCACTCTCCCTGGAGGAAGGTTCCCCATTTTCGGTTGCGGAGTGGCAGCCCTCCACCGAGTGCACGTCACGCATTGATGCAGCTATTGCTTGACTACTGCTCGACCTTGTGGAATCCAGAATCGGAGGCGAAGCAATCCCAGGGTCATCTGGACTCCTCCGTGGAGAGTATGGCGATGGTAGGCTTCCACCAGCAGGCGAGTGAGCCATGACCTTGGAGGCACGATGATCGGATGTCGCTCGTCGAACGACAGCGCTGCGTGCTTGAGGCGCCCTCCAACTCGCAGAACTCCGTGTTCGTCCATGTACGGGCTGAGGGTTCGCAGATGACTCGCGATCTGGCAAGATCGCGTTTGTTTTCGAGAGCTGCCCTCTCCTCTTGATAATGCCGTGACTGCACTATGCGTATCAACTGGAGGAGCGCCGCGTCGAGTTCGGCTGGGAGAAGCGCCGACCCGTGGTGCTGAGCGTCCACAGAACCGACTGAGCGACCGCGGTGACGCCAACGCAAGCACCAGGAAGTCACTCTGAGCAACTGGTGAAGCGACGAGAATCTGCGGAGCTCCTCCGGCTCGCGGCTGCTCCCGATGACTGTCGCGAGTGCTGCGGCGCGCCGCTCTGGTACGTCCTTGATGGGCTCCAGGTTGACGCTTGGCCATTGCATCGGATTCCCGCACAACCAGGCGGGACCCGTCCACAAGGGATGGCTGAGGAGCTCGCGTGGTGTTAGCCCCCGGGAGGCACAGTCGGCAGGGTTGTCCTTGCCCGGGACGCGACGCCATTGAACCTCTGGAAGTTGCTGCTGGATTCGTGATACTCTGTTGGCCACGTAAGTTTTCCAGCGAGAGGCGTGACCTCGAATCCAGTGGAGCATGACCTTGGAGTCTGACCACAAGATTACTGGCGTTGTCGCTAGGTTCAGCACAGAGCGCGCGTGCACGAGTACACTTGAAAGCAAGGAGGCGGCGCAGAGTTCGAGTCGCGGGAGAGAAACGAGTTTGATCGGCGCGACCTTGCTTTTGGCTGTCAACAATAGAGTCTTTGTTTGGTTTTTTGCGGTGATGCGGAGGTACACCACGGCGGCGTAACCTCTTTCGGACGCGTCTGCGAAGCCGTGCAGTTCGAGTTGAGAGCTCGTGTCGCCGGTGCCGAGCCAGCGGCCGACTCTGAGCTTCTCAAGCAGTGGAAGTTCTTCCCAGAGCCGCTTCCACTTTCCAGCGATGGTTGACGGCAATGGTGTGTCCCACTCTAGCTGCTGCAGCCAGGCCGACTGTATAAGAATTTTAGCTCGAATGGTTACTGGAGCCAGCCATCCGAGCGGGTCGAAGAGTCGAGCGGTCTCCGACAGCAGACTTCTCTTGGTGAACGCGACGACGGTGCGAGGAGGAACAGAGAAGGCGAATTCGTCCCTGGTTGGATACCAGCGCAATCCCAGCGTTGAGTGGTTCTCTTGTTCCCACGACCGCGAGTCTCTGGTGAGGCAGAACTCAGGCGGAATGTCGCGAAGAAGTTCCTGACAGTTGGCGGCCCACTTTCGTAGAGAGAACCCGCCCGCCATGCAGAGATTGCGGAGCTCGACTTGGAGAGCGATAGCGTCGTCTAGAAAATGCGCTCCGATTATGACATCGTCGACGTAACAGTCGTGTCGTAACGCAGCTGCGCCTCGAAGGAAACGCGATCCGTCGTCATAGGCGAGTTGACCATCGGTGTGATCGGCGGTTGAGCGGTGCACAAGGTCGGCTAGCTCATGATCTGCGGTGCACTGAAGCGAGTGGCGCTGTGCTGAGTTGGTTACTTGGTCGCAACCTCCCGATAAGATCCAGCCGAGCAGTGTCTTTTGAGCGATAGGCGCTTGGAGGCCTCCCTTGCGGAGACCATCCTGGAGAATGATTGAGCATACTTCCGCTCCAAAAGGTAGCTCAATAGAGTCGTTTGCTGCGTAGCCCGGATCAGCCAATTGAAGCCCCTTTAAGTGTGGCCACTTCATTCTGATCCTTGCGTGATAGCCTTGGTCAAGCGAAAGACGTGGCAGAATAAAGGTTCCGACGGTGAAGTCGATCCCTGTGGTTAACGAGGTCACCTTGGGCGTCACCCTTCCCCTGCTGGGCTCGGAGCTTTTGCCGCTGATGCCGATGACTTCGATTGCGGATCGAGAGCGTGGCAGGTGTAGGCGCTGGACCAAATCAGAGAAATTTCCGATCCTTGGTCGATGAGCACGCGTGCGGTATGCCGATTGCCGTGACGATCAGCGATGGAAACTCGCGCAGTTGCGAACAAAATAGCTTGTCGTTGTCGCGGCGCACTGCCGACAGTGAGCTGACCTCTTGAGGTTTCGATAAAGCGTACGCGTCGTGTAACATTGAGTGGTGACGAGACTTGCACGTGGCACACGTCTCCGTCGACTGGCACTTCGCGAATGTATGAGAGCCGAGGCAGTTGAAGCACAGCTTGTGAGTTTCGGCGACGGCCTTGCGGTCGACCGCGCATTTTTTCTTGAATTCTTCACACACCATCATGTGGTGCTTACCCTTGCATAGGACGCATTGAGAAGACTCGGTGTGTTTCTTGACGTGATGCGACTTGGTAGATTGCGACGGGTTGTCGGAGACTTTGAGCGATTTTGGTTTGGCGGCTTTGAGAGTACGTGCCCTTTGGTTTATGAAGTTCATCAGCTCTTTGAGAGTGGGCATGTCGCTCGAGGCGCTTGAGAGTGACTCCCACTCCAGGCGAGTTCTTGGATCGAAGAGCTCGACGACAAGATGATTTAGTAGATCGAAGCCATGAGAGTCGATAGGCCTGTCAATGTTCTCCTGGCCATTGACCTACCCTGGTCACGGCGTTGAAGACGCGGTTGAGCTCCTCCTCAGTTTCGTTCTTCATCTTAGCCACGGCGGTAAACTTGGAGAAGTTGGAGCGTGATAACTCTCTCTTATTTTCGTACTGCTCGCTCAGCAGCTCCCATACGCGTGGATAGTTGTCTTCGGTCATTGCTAACGGTCGAATCAGTTCCTCAGCAGGACCCGCCAGACAAGTTTTCAGGTAATGAAATTTCTCGATTGCTGAGATTGATGAATTGTTTCCGACAATGGATTGGAAGAGGTCTCGGAATGTAGGCCAGTCTTCGAATGCGCCCGAGAAAGAACTAATCTTGAGGCGAGGCAGCGACGGTTTTCCGGAAGACACATTGCCTTCTGTTTTGGAAGCTGAACTCGGTTCCTTCGCCATGAGTTTCGTCCGGTAATCGTTCAGCAGGCCGCGCTGCAGCACGTACGTGTTTTCGGCGGAATCGGCAAATTGAGAAGTGTTGTACTCACTCTGATCGAAGGCGCCCTTGTAATGTACTAGAATAAGATCGTGTTGCTTTTCGAATTTCGTCCACATCTGGTCGAGGAGCGCCAAGCGGGTTTCGACATTGTGGAGGGTGATGTTGACCGTCCCCAATTTCTTCAAATTGACCTGGCCATGCGACCATGGAGTTCACTCTGGGCGCTCAGCAAGACGTCTATTTCGTCACTCATGATTTCACCTGCGAATTCTTCTTTCTCTGATTTTCTTGATAATGCGCGCACTGGACGCGATGCACTCGACACTGCGGATGCCGGCTAGAATCCGGCTCGAAGGACCAAAAAATGTGCGAGAGCGCACCGCGCGGAACGAGTGAGAGAACGGCACAAGGTTGATATGATGCACGACAGTAAAGAGAACTCCGTTTCTTTGTAATTTAACAAAAGAATTTTCTTTAATATGCTCAGTTACAAAGTCAGAAAATATAATTAATTAAATATTAGATTAACAGAATATTAAATGCGGTCACCTTTTCCAAATGATATTTTGGAATCGCGGTAATGGAAAATCTTGGCGATTTTCTCGGCACTTCTCGAAAAGATTCGTTTTATAGCGGTTTTCACTAAGCGGTTAGCATGGCGATTTTACGAAGCGATATAGTAGCGAGATTATGACTCTAAGAACTCTAAGAACTTTTAGACTCTAAGAACTTTTACAAGTAAGAAGGAGGACGACGAGATCGAAGCATTTATTGCTTTCGGCCTGAGCTTTCTTTTTTGGGAAAAATCCAATAAAAATTTGCCACAATCGTAATTATTATGTGGCATTAGGTGTACAAAATTGATTGGCGCTTTGAATTCTTTTCTAACGACGTTCAACGTAACAGTCATGCGCGACAGAAAATCCGTGCGTGGGATTGGTGACAGCGCGTGACGTATTCATCGGAGCGCAGCGCTCGCGTGCGCGAATTGAATCGTTCTAGAACTTTCGATTGTCCGTTGCCGGTAACGACAACTTGTTTGCGTGTAACGAATTGTTTTTAAAAAGAATAAAGAACGACGAATCGATTATTTTAACGAGGATTAAGATCATACTTGAGATGAAATCACGAGCTCAATTTATGCATGCGTTCAATGACAATTAATGTCGGTCGACTGAAAGAATTCTTGCTTTTCTTTCGAATTATCGATCTCAAACAGCCACGGTCTTAATGATGGCTAACATACTGACCATCAGTATTCCGTTTGTTAAACGTAAAACAAAGACAAAATGACATAATAGAACTGATAATTCGTTTGTCGAATGTGTCTTACAACTGGATTCATTAATCGATATTCATAATCCATTTTTATTTCAAGACCACTTTAAGAAAAATTTTAAGACTAATACGACTTATGACATCTTAAGATGCTTTTAAATATAATATCCGACTTCACTACATTCATTTATTTATGTTTTTAAAATATTACGTCAATGATGATCAAAATCAGCACAAGTTATACAAATTTTTCGCAATAATTCACATATTTATATAAACAAATAAAAATTCGAAGTATGACGGAAAATTTTGACACGGGGTCTAAAAATAAATATTCCAAACTTCCAATTACTTTTTTAAAAACTATTCTAGTGTAATTTTTCGCAAAGCTACGTCAATTTTAAGTTCACATATACTCAAGAATTTTGAAAATGTCAATAGCTCGATTTTGAAGAAAATTTTAAAAAATTTTTTCTTCTCATGGAATCAAAGTATGAAGTATATATTGCAATATCCTGCAGGCGATTTTTTTTAAACAATTCGATACCGACTTATAGCTTTTTATAGATTTTATGAAAAAAGTCAAAAATTGCATGTATTGGGAGTATAAATTAATTCGGTCTGTTTTCCAAAAGATGACTCCGGTTTTGTGAATAGTTCATAGATGACAGCTGATTTTGGCGTTTTCAGAGAGGTTAGATGCTAATGATAATTAGATTATCTGCTAATAATATTCAGTTTATATTGCTTTGAGTTTCATATAAAAACCTTGATTTTTACTGTGTTTGAAATGTCGAATTTTGTGTTAACCAAGCAGCATTTGCGGGAGGTTCTAATTTTCTGCTTTAATTGAAAGAAAAGCTGAAGTCCATCGAATGCTTGTCGAAGTTTATGGTGACACTGCTCCAACTGATAAATCATGTAGGGAATTTCAACGTTTCAAGGTAGAAATTTCAGCGTTGAAGACAAGCCTCGCTCTGGACAGCCAAAAATTCGAAGACAAAGAATTAGAGGTATTACTCGAAGAAGATCAGAGTCAAACGCAAGAGGAGCTTGCAGAATCATTGGGAGTAACTCAACAAGCCGTTTCTGCACGATTGAGACCTATGGGAATAATTTAAAAACAAGGAAATTGGGTGTCTTATGAACTGAAACCGAGAGACGTTGAAAGGCGATTTTTCACTTGCGAACAGCTGATTCAAAGACAACAAAGAAAAGATTTTTTGCATCGGATTGTAACTGGAGATGAGAAGTGGATATTATACAACAACTCCAAGAAGAAAAAAATACTACGCTAAGCTCGGTCAATCGCCATCGACCTCAACATCAAAGCCGAACATTCATGGTTCGAAGATCATGCTCTGTATCTGGTGGAATCAAAAGGGTATTGTTTACTATGAGCTGAAACCTGGCGATTCCATTACGGGCGATCAGTATCGGCTACAATTGATTCGTTTGAGCCGTGCATTGCGAGAAAAACGGCCGGAATAGGAGCAAAGACATGATAAAGTTATTTTTCTTCATGACAACGCTCGGCCTCATATCGCAAAAGTCGTAAAAAAATATTTAGAAACGCTCAAATGGGATGTTTTATCGCACCCGCCGTATTCTCCGGACATTGCTCCTTCTGATTACTGGTTGTTCCGAAAGATTTGGCAAGTCACCGGTTCACTTCTTTCGCAGAAATCGAAAATTGGCTCCAAAATTGGATCGCCTCCAAAGACGAATCATTTTTTCAAGATAGAATTCGAAAATTGCCTGAGAGATGGGAAAAAATAGTAGTCAGCGATGGACAATACTTTAATTAATCTGTTCATTCATTTGTTTTGAAATTTTGAACACGGAAAAAAACAGACCGAACTAATTTGTACTCCCAATAACATATTGTTCAATCCATTGTCGAATTATTAAAAATTGTCGTAATAACGAAACCAATTCTGTTAAAAAACTGAAGATTTCAGCGTTTCAACGCGTTTTGGCCGATTTCTATGATAATTCGTTCAAAAGTTGTAATATGTTTTATGCGCGCATTTCGCTTGATGTCTTATCGGGGCGCTCCGCAACTTTCCTGAGCAAAATACATTTTGCATAATTTTTTACGTCAAAACTATTGCTCGTACGACAAAAACATACAGAAACTTTTCTATGTAAAATTTTTCGCTTCTTTAATTTTCCTCTCTTATATTTTCTTGGTAAAATTGATATTTATCAAGATATTTGCAAAAAAACCAAAATCCTAAATTTGGATCCTATTTGTTTAATTATTTTTCTTAGCCATTGCAGAATAGTAAAGTTTGTTTTCTTTTAATATGCAAAAATAAAGGTCTGTGCAAAAAATTACCCTAATGGTAATTTTTTCGAGGTCCTGCTCAATTTTCGTCTAAATTGACTATACTAACAGCGAACTCAATTCACAGTTTAGAAGTTAATGAAAAAAACTTATCATTTATATTTATTATTAATAAATATTTAACTTAAAATATTTATATTTATTAATTAATATTAATATTTAATATTTTTGTAAACAATGAACTTATTTTTGTTCAATTGTCCCTTTCCAAGTTATTTTTTTACCTTTTATATAAAATTGTAAAGAATACACTATTAAATTCACAATGTCAAATTATACCTAATTTGAATTATTTTTAATCATTTCTATAGATTGCAACTGTAATTCTTACTTAATACGTTATTAATTTAACTAAAATCACATGTACACTTCACAAAATATACCTATATACAACAATATAATTATGAATAACAGTAAATATACCAATAAATGGATCTTTTTTCATAATTGTCGTAATGTCCACAAATCAAAATGATTTAAAAAGATATCTCCGAAACTATCAGTTATAAATTAGTTTTATTTAATTAAAAAAAATCATTCTGTAGATAATTTGTTGGTAGTACTGCAAATTACCCACCGTTCGCTAGGGATATCCAGATATGGCAGTGTATCGACTCATCGAGTCGCCCTTCTATACTATCTGAATCGCGCATGTGATATTCTTTTTACTTCTCCTGACAACCATCTTGTCTTCTCCATACTAAGCGCGCCTTTTTATCTCTTACACATACCTTCTTGTGACGCATATGAATAAAGAGCGAGCATTTCCAATTATCCGAATTGTGTTCTTTCCGACGTCTCTATTCTTCTGTGCGACTTAACATAATTAAATAATCGTGCGTAGAAGATGGTCAATTCCCATCTTTTCCGACTACGTCTAGATGAAATATAACTGTCGAACACATTTGTGTATGGATAAACAGATATTTTCATACGAATGTATGGATATATAATATTTATGTTATATTATGGAATCACTGAATGTAGATGAAATAATTATTGATTTTGTTCGCGAAAATCATTGTTTGTATGATAAATGTGATGTGAATTTTAAAAATGTTAGCAAAAAAAGAGATATGTGACAACAAATGTTCACAAATTTGAGAAACTGTTATGATATAAATATGTTAAGTAATTTTTTATTTGTTAAATTATTATTATTTAATATAAAAATATTTTGTAATTTAATTCTTTTACACCAAACTTAAAAAGTGCTTAAAAGAGCTAACACTGGATGAATTTGTGTATATAAATTTATTCAAGTTTAATAACTTGAATAATATATGTTTCGATCACCGTTTTGATCCTTTTTAATATTATAAAACTAATTAAGTCAATGCATAGTAGTTATCAAGCAAATGGAGTCGCATTATTCTGCAATCACATAATTTGCGTCCAAATTAATAACAAATTTGAATATGTATTCAACGTTTCAATTTCATTCTTTACATTTGTTCCGACCTTCCGACATCGGTCAACGACTCAATTGTAGAATAGCAAGTCGTATTCATATGCGACATACAATATACAATAAACGACTAGCGATAGTTGACATCAACATACGATTGATTGTAGAATAGGCCTAAGACATCCTTTAAAATAATTCTATCTTGGGAATTATTAGTCATACGAGGTTCACTAAAAAATAAAATTGTGGGAAATTTTATTAGCTTTATTCTCGAACTGAAATGTAATTTCGAACTGAACGTAAATTTCCGTACAGCGAATAATTCCTGAGATATTTGCAAAAAATCGATTTTGTTCGACATTTTTTTTAAGATGGCGTAGTCGGCCATGCCTGCACACATGGGGAGTTTTGATATGTTAAAAAGAGCACTATACATATTATGCAAAAATTCAGCTTTCCAGCAATTTTTTTTATATCGCCAAAAATTGTCTAGTCTTCCTGTTGCGGGATTCCCTAAACGTTTTATCGGCAATTGTCGCTGTCGTTAACTAGTAATAGTCAATGAGCGCTTTCTTCCAGGATAGTCCTGCCATTGATTGTCACTAGTTAATCATCAATAAAACGTTTAGAAAATCCCGCTACTTGATTAGACTTTATCTTACTTGTCACGTCTCCCAAAAAATTGCAAAAATTTGACGCGCTCTATATAATGAATTTTTTTATAAACATCATGACAATCATCGTATGGACTTTTTCTTGCAAATTGAAGAAAAATAAAGCTTTGTATGATTTTTTGCAGAGATACGGAGTATCAAAGCTACCTGTGCCTTTTTGTTCAGTTACCTTTAATGTAAGCATTCACCGATGTGCATAATTAAGAAGATATTGCTGCTCGAATTTTGCACATCATATCCATACGTGCACATGTTTATGTGTGTGTGCGTGTATATTTACATTTCAAAATCTCATACTTGCGCCTCGTCTTCGAATGCTTTCTTGCAAACGTTCATGTACAGTAAGTCAAATAAGAGCGTGGTCGAACAGCGTGGTGTTGCACCATTTCATGTGATTAGCCTTGAGATAGGTTCGAATAGTTTCGTACGATATATCTAAACCTTTCTGCTTCAATTTTGCTTGTCCTTGACGTGTTAAGCCAGGATTCCGCGAAAACAGATTCACTATTTTATTATCGTCTTTTTTGTCCACTTTGCATATCGAACCACGTTCCGGTAAATCATCGACATTTTTTGCCACATTATATCGTTGCACTCACTTCTGTACGAATGATTTCGACTTTTTCATATATTTAGCAGGCGTTAATTGTGACATTTTTGAGTGAGTGCAGAGGAACACAGCTTCATAGCATGATGCGTATTTGGTACTCATGGCGCTTAATGTGATTCTCTTAAGAAAGTTTAATGACGACTGAATCTTTCTTGATAGTGCATCAAGAAAAAAGGTGCCCTCTATGGATTCATGATAGATTTAGGGCGATATCTTTAATTAGCTTCCAATAAGGCCGACTACGATCTTACTTGACTTACTGTATATTGATGCATGCTGTAATTGTAATCTGAGGAATTTTTTCATATTCGGTATGATTACTTTTACTCCCTAAAAAATTTTGTTGGTAGTCTTTCCAAACTATACAGCCTTTTTTCATTCCACAGCTTTTCTTCTTATCATCTCACACACACGAACGATAATTCGAGTAAATTAATAAAAAAGAACCTGAGAGCCAATTTAATATATCTGTTACAATATTCAAGACAATGTCCTTGTTATATTTTGCTATTAAGTTTTGACAGTATTTTTTCTACTTTTGTTTACAATTTTTATCTTGAATATTGTAACACATATATTATATTGGCTCTTAACCCTTTTCTTATATGTATAGAATTTTAATCATTTGATCAATCATCGTTTTCTTATAGTTTTAATTATAAAACTTGTGTTCTGCTGAACTCAGCCACTGTATGGTTCGACACGATTGGGGCGCCTTTATTACGACATAACAAGACAGCAAAAACATTAGGTCTATTCGACTTGCTTACACTGTCTACACTCAGCATCTCCACTTTCTCTCTTTTCAGCGTCAAATATATATCTATCTCATTTTAAGTGTAAAAAGTGTAAAAAAGTGTAAGCAAGTCGAACAGATCAATTGAGAATTTCTAACGGGTGAACAGTGGATACATTGAACCCTGCAGAGCGGCCGGTGACCATCGATGTTATAATCGCAATTTGAATCTTACCAACTCGGAAATCCCATAGGTATTGCACACGATTTTGTGATTCTCTTCCATACTATTAGATAAGTTATACGACATTCGATTGCTCATCTTTGTTTCATGTCTGAACAGGACCGACAACTTAATTTGTCCGTGGGTGTGGAATATTTGACTGAAAGGGGGGAGTTCAAAATGATGATCTTATTCTTATTTTTTATTTATTTTGTGCTCTTTATTGTCGTTCTTTTTTTAAATTTGCGAATTGCGTCGCTTTGTTTAACAGTCGGTAACGTATCATTTATGTTGGCTGTAATTTGTAATAATTGATCAATCACATTCGAGTACTCCCCTCTCATTCAATTGTAAAACAATAATGCTCGACTGTGATCAGTATGCCAGACAACAGCATACGACACACGAAAGAAGAATAAGGGGGGCTCCGCACAATAAAAGGAATAGGGAACAGAGAATAAGAATTTCGACCTATCAGAAACTGTGTATTCTTCTCAGTTCTCTGTTTCCTGTTCCTTATATTGTACGTAGTTCCTAATGATTTTAACCTTTCAAAAATCGGATACATCAAAATTCACGGTTTCTGATAGGTTGAAATCATTATTCCTTATTCCTAATTCCTTATTTCTGCTATTGTGCGCAGCCTCTTACGGCCAGTGTAAATGATTCCTAAAAGTTAAATTTCTGTTTTGCGGGCAGTTGTACTGCCATTCTAAATATCGATCAATATCCGCGCATAACATTTTAGGAAGTTCACAGTTGATTATTAATCAATTCTTGGATTCCTTTGGGATGGATTTCCATAGTGAGAAAAATTTTGATTGCGGAGTGCTCCATGATTCCACACTATAGCTGCCGGGCCCGTGTCTGAACTATTAGAGTAGAACGGGAAAGAGCCGCGAGACCGATTATCTGCAGGATTTGACTAACTCGCGATTATGACCGCTCTCAGATTACTCTCTGATAAAAAAAAATATTATATTATATAATGTAATTATATAATGTTAAATATTATATAATGATAAAATCAAACTTTTCATAATATCAGTTTTACATTTAAATGAACACCAGTTAATTACAATGCTAGAAAATAATAAAGGAAAAGTCTCTAGAGACACAATTTTCGCTGTGATTGTCATTGGACAATATCAACAATGTATCGCGTGTTACATCAACATATAGGTCAGACTATTGGTTAGATTATTTTATAAATGTATCGATATATTGGGTATAGGAATAAGTTTCCGCCCATTGCAGAAAGATGTCGTTAGTAGCATTGCTTGTGTGTTGATAGAACGGCAAGACATGTTTTTGAAAGATGTGTATCCAAACTTTTGAGCCTAATAGATGGCATTCGTTCGAAGCGTAACAAAGAGTAACTTTTTTTGCGTTGAAGATGTCGGAATTTATTCCAAAAAAGCAACATTTGCGGGAAGTTTTACTCCATTATTTTATTTTAAAGAAAAGTGCTGCGGAAACGCATCGTTTGCTCGTAGATATTTACGGTGAGCATGCTCCATCGAAAACTAGTTGTAAAGAATGGTTTCGGCGATTCAACAGTGGTGATTTTGACGTGCGTAACAAAGAACGCAAAGGTGCACCGAAAAAATTTGAAGATGCAGAATTGCAAGCATTACTCGAAGAAGATTCGTATTTATCGCTCGATAGGTTGGCAAAAGAGTTAAATGTTGATAGATCCACTGTTGGAAAACGTCTACACGCAATGGAAAGAAGAACGAAAATGTGCAAAGAGAAGGAAATTGGGTGCCATAAAAATTGAAAGAGAGAGACATGGAAAAACGTTTGGTCATCTGCGAGATGCTTCATCAATGACAACAAAGGAAAGGTTTTCTACATCGTATCGTAACTGGCGATGAAAAATGGATCTACTACGATAACCCTAAACGCTTGAAGGCATGGGTGATGCCAGGTGAACCAGGTCCATCAACGCCAAAACGAAATATCCATGCTTCGAAGATTATGTTGTGCATCTGATAGGATCAAAAAGGTATTATATATTATGAGCTGTTCAAACCGTCCGAAACCATCACTGGCGATCGTTATCGGCTACAACTGATACGTTTAAACCAAGCTTTAAAAGAAAAACGACCGGAATGGGACAATAGACACAACAAGCTGATTCTGTTACATGACAACGCTAGGCCACACATTGCAAAACCAGTCAAGAAATACTTGGAAGGAGTAAAGTAGGAAATTCTGCCTCACCCGCCGTATTCACCGGACATTGCCCCTTCAGATTTCCATTTGTTCCGATCCATGCAGTCGGCCCTTTCTGGAGAACGATTCAATTCTTATGAAGCTATCAAAAAATGGCTTGATGAATGGATCGCTTCAAAAGAACCAGATTTTTTTATTTGAGGAATCCGTTTATTACCGGAAAGGTGGGAGAAAGTTGTCACTTCCGAAGGAGCATACTTTGAATAAATTCACTTACATAGATTTGTTTAAATAAACACATCTTTTTCATTTAAAAAGAGCGGAAACTTATTCTCACCCAATATTTATCGATTGATTAACCCAGTGAGAAATGATTCAAATGATGGAATCTCGACATCGAATCGACATCGATTCTACATTTTTATTACATTGTTTGTATTATATTTGATACAAAAGACGAATAATATCACACATGTTAACTTTGATGTACAAATACCCGTTCAGTTAAATAAAAAAATATATTTTTTTACTTAAACCGTCCATACTATATATATGTAACGTTCCCTCACATTCTTCCTTTAGTTTTCGCCACGGTCGGTGTTGAGAAGACGCTGCAAGAAGTCACATGAAGAAGGATGGAATTTCAGCGAGAGATCCGTACACGCAATTTCTCACAAACTCGCATTAAATAAAATCGTCTTCCAGGCTTGTGAGTGGATTATTACATCGTATTGAATGTAAATCTCAGGTTAAGAAACGTGTTACTTGTTATATGTTACCATTACTTCGTCGGTTATAAAATTATAATAGCGCTAATTTTGGTATTTTATAATTTTTGTGGTAACGTATTTTTTCAGTATGATAATGAATTCAACAATTACTTTAATCGCTATTTGCATTTGGAATTTATTTGTGACATAATTTATAATGTCTTCGATTTTCATTCTTCGACTAATATTTATAGTTCTGTTGTTATATTTAAGATCATTAATTAATCCATTTAATCCATATTCCAAAACATATTTGTGTGCATTTTCATTTTAAATCCACACGACTCGTAATCAAAATTATTAAACTATAATTGTATTTAAAGTAAAAAAAAGTTGTTCTTTTCAAAATTAAAAAATGAAATATCTGAAGAAAAAGATTAACAATGAAGATAAAATAAAAGAAATAACTGAACCTTACCTTCATAACGACACACACAAATATTTAATACACAATAATAAATTATTTTGTCTATTTATTTAGAAGAATAATGCAATCTCATTATTATTTTAGTGATTTACAAGTATAATAAAAATTATGGATTCAAGAGATCTGATATGTAAAAGGAAACACAAACAATATACATTAGAAACGAGATCGAATATAGGCTTTCTCTCATTTAATTAGAAACATTTGAAAGTAAGAGCATAAAGAATGTATTGTACATATAATAATAAGAAAAAAATATTTCTTGCATATGAACATTCTTATTCTTCATCTGTATCTAAGTTTGAATAAACTGGTTTGCTACAGTCTTTTAATCCTAGTCAAGTATCACAAAACGATTTTGTCATATTATCTGACTTTCCTTGAAACTGACTTGATTTCCCTAACCTGATAAATCATAGTTTTTTACAAAATTTTTAAAATTGTGCGAAGATAAGTAGTGCTGATAATATTAAAATTGTGCAATAGAAATTAGAGTTTTAGCTACCAATATCTGATGAATGTTAATAACATATAAAAATAATTACAATGGAGAACGTAATTGGTAGGTAAAAATTATCTCTAAATTTTTTGGAATGGAATCTAACTCTAAAGAATGAAAATTGAGTCAGTCTTAAAAAAAAGTGGCACAATTTTTAATCTTTAAAAGTGAGATTTCATTCTTCACATTAAGCTTTTACTCTAAACGTTTTATAGAATATGTAAACGGATGAGAAATATACTACGTAATACAATAAAAAATGCAATACATTGAAATGATAAAATATTAATTTTGGTTATGTATAAAACGATTTCATCCAAACTTAATTAAATTTAAAGACATTATATTAAAAATTTTAAAGATAATTGATTATCTGATAAGTTTCTAAACATATAACAATCTATCCAAAAGTAATTTGTTGTTCTACTGTCAATCAAAGATTTTTATTTTATTAGTGGCTGCATCTGTCGTAATATTGCTTAATTAATGGCTGCATTTGTCGTAATATTTCTTATATAAAACTGCATCATATTACATTATTTTTATTTTTTTCTCCAATACTTTAATTCCTTTCAGTACTAAACAGCCATCTTGTCTATTTTGTATATATATCTTAGTGCCTTTATTTTATATTATTCGCAGAAGGTAAATAACATACGTAAAATTTATAGCGATACATATTGGATCATCTAAAAAGTATCCGCGGTACTTTGTCACTAGATATATGTCAACACACATCTAGTGACAAAAAACCGCGGATACTTTTCAGATGATCCAATAAAATGTCATTGTTCAAATTTATTCACGGAATATCTTATTTTTTTCAGTATATTGAAAAAGATAAATTTCTTATCTTAATTAAATAAATGCAAAAGAATTTCTGAAAATTGCTTATTTTGCTAATATGAAAATGAAGATATAATTATATATTAATGATACTGAATGGAAATTAAGTCGAAATCAATCGAAGAAAAAAATTATTCCTTTACCAGAGTAACTGACTGGAAATGACATTTGGCCCCCAAACAAATCATTTACTTAATATCAATACAATTGGCGAAATTGTTTTATATTCAGTGAATAATGTGATCATAAAAAAGTTAACTAAATTAATAAATTTATTTAAGAAACATTATATAAAAGCTCTACTACTTATAGAGTATTCATAGATATTAAATAATGTGTGTGTGTGTGTGTGTGTGTGTGTATATGTGCGTGCGTGCGTGCGTGTGTGTGTAAATATTTATATATATATATATATATATATATATATATATATATATGTCTATAATAATTTACACACAAATACATCTACATGTATATATGTATATTTAAAATGTATGATGTTAGTAGAAAATGATGTAAAATAAATTTTTATGTAACATAAAGTTATATAAAAATTTAGACAAATAATAATTATATACTTAACGTACAACATAATTAATAGAGCTTTAAGTATGTATATATCTGGACATATTTGTCTTATATTTGCATTACAAAGAAGGTTAACAATTTACTTAAATTTAATTATCATTTGGTAATCGATTCAGGCGTAGTGGTTCATTTAACGTATGCGTTTTTAGTTGTGATTTTGATAATTTTTTTCTTAAACTTAAACTTTTATTTTGTTTTTGTTGGATAGACCAAAAATATATTTTATACGTTATACATTCTATGCTTTTTAAACGGATTCTAAAAACGTAGTCGTAGTGTAAGTTGGATTTATACATAAACAATTTACGTATCATCGACGCATCTCTACGTTCAGAATAGTATATGATACATCAATATCTTATGCACATGTAAACATAATTTTCGTATAAGAATAATTTCAATTATACTTATAAATCCAATTTTAAAAACTTCACATTGTATCTTTGCAACAACTGGTAGTCTGCAGATCACTGATTTGTAAGTACAAATGGCATAGCTTTTATATGAAGCAAATGTTGGCACGATGTAGCAATTCTAGAACGCCATACTGAAATAAGAAATTGTAAAGACAATTTTTTCATGTTCTCGACGTAAACTCCACCTCACAGACACATATTAATATGTATAGATTAATTGTGATAAAAAATTCTCGAATCTATAAAAAAGAAAAAAGTAATTGTCATACGAGAATTATATGGTTTAGTCGGTTAGAAGAACAACATCGTTGTTGGAATTAGACTAACATGTTATTAAAACGATATCGTTTTATAAAAATTTATGTATATATGCGTATATATATATGACATCGAATTGCAGTATGTAAGAATGTGTCAACGTGTCACATTTTATCAGTAAAATAGCAATTCCCTTCAGAGTTTTCATTTTTTGAAGTTAGGATCTCATTAAGAAATAGATTTGTATAATGTATAGTATCAATTATTCTTTTTTTTAAAAGATCATAGGTTATTTCGCATTCACGATCAGGAGAGTAGAAATTATGAAAACTATCTGATGATTGACCAGGTATTATGTTCTTTCATTTCGGGAAGTTCTTCTCTATCAGGAAGTTCTTCTCTACCAGGAACTTCTTTTTCTGTATCGCATAACTCTAATTCGGCGGGAAGTTCTTTTCCTATATTTTCTATATCTTCAAGAGGACTATCCATAACATGTTCTGTTGATTCTGAAGTCTTCGTTGCGGATCTGTATTTATATGTATCGTGATAAAAAGATTAAAGTTATAAAATATACTATTTAATGTTATAATTATATTACTTGATAATTATAAGAAAAGTCGCATCTCTTCAATCTAAATATACGGTTAGAATAGAAAGAATCTGTAGTTACTTATGAATTATTAAATTAAATATTCATATTTGCGGTTTTATACATAAAACTATAAAACTGTTTCAAATTTAGTGTTAGGATATATGATATTATCCTATATGCAAAATAAAAGGTACAATGATTCATGAAGAGAATTTTTTTGGAAATTTATCTTAGAGATATATTATAGCCATGGAGCAACTTTATATTTCGAAAAGTTTTATGTTAATGTCTCTCATCACTAATAAAACTACCAATAAAATATAAAATAAATTTCACTGAAGTGCATGGTCTTTGAAACATCAATCTTTGAAACATTGCATTGTATCATAAATATTTAAAACAATGTATTGTACTACAACTACCATATTTTCAGGGTTAATTTTAAGATTAAATTCGTTCTTTGTAGACACTGATTTAATCACAAAATATGTGTGTGTATTCATAAATATAAACTTCATTTCCTAAAATATTATAAATAAGAAAAGGAAAACAAGTTAAATATAAATATATATGTCTATTCCTCAAAAATTAAACGATATCTGGATTAATAGCATAAAATAATAAAAGTAAGCTTAACAAAAGCAATTTACCAAAGCAAGTGCATTACATTGCATGCACTAAACAAAATGTAATTGCATTATTTATGAATATATACTAAATGAAGGAACAAATTTGATCACAGATTAATATTTAGCATATCTTTTTACCCAGTTAATACAAATAAATACAGATAAACTAATGATGAAAAATGTTTGTAAATTGTATAATTATAAACGATGTACCTGTTTTTATACTATTGTATTTATATACAATGTACCTGTTCTTTTGTTATTTACTTGTTCTTCATGCAATTAACATAAATTTTTTTAGTTATTGATTATGCAAACAAGAGTTAAAAATAAAATTGTCTTTATACATTTAACATTTCCGACATTTTTTTAAGTTAATCACTATTTATTGCACATGATCGGTGTAACGAATACAAACAACGGATTTTTTACACTTGACTTATCCTAATACAGAATACCAGCGAAAATATAGCTACAAAAGCTGTAATGACATTTTATATATATAGTATCATATAAAATTGTATACCATAAAATAGTATAACAAAATTGAAATAACAATTTGCGATTGATTTGTTACTATACAAATATTAATAAAACGCTTAATAAATAAGGTTATACATAACATGATGTAGATTATATTTGGAAAGGAAAAGAAATATAAATTGATTCGTAAGATCTGTTAGCAGGCATTTAAATAAATTTAAAGTGAATAATTACTCGTTAGGAACAACTGATCTAACCGTGTTATCAGTCAAATTAGAAGAATTGGTATTGAAGCTTCCTGATGTTACGCATCCTTTACAGTCATACTGCCGGTTGGACTGCTGCTTGCGTCATCCATATCAATGTTTGGCTTCGGATTGAAAATTGTATAACTATATAAGGAGTGATAAGAAGAATAATAAACGCGATAATGATATCGGATACAATTGTGCACAGAACTCCGTGATAAAGCTTCCTTATATTATTTCTCTTAATTGTTGAAAATATATATATTGTATACTTACTCGTTCCTGTGTGTATCAAGATGTTTCGATAAATTATTCATTGTAGAATTTATTATTTTACAACATATGCACATTGCCCTAATGCATGTTATTGGAGTATAATAATCCCATTCCCAATAAATGTTATAATCACTGTACTGTTTTTCTGTTAATACTTCTGAATGTTTATTTCTCAAGTGAACGAATAAATTCATAAATTTGTGTTCATAAAATATTACTGACGAACATTGTCTGCAAATTGCATTATATATTTCTGGTTGTATGTAATGTTTACGCAGGTATTCACGAACTGGGATCTTGTAGTTTTCTAATTGCTGGTCCGTCATTATAACGCGCGTTTTGTATTACAGAATTAAAGCGTTTAATTGGACTTAATCACTGAAGATATAGAAACGATATGAAGAAGTAGAAACTACTTACAGAAGGTCAAAAGATGGAGGTATTATTCTTAGACGGAATATAAATATTGATATATGTATAGTTTGAATATGTCTCATAAGTGTCTGCTGCAGTGTTTTTTTCACGTCTCGAATTTTAAAGTATCGTGGAGCGAGAGACGTGGAGCATCTGGCTCCACGTTGCGCGAATATTTCTGTTACACGCGCGTGAGGTGAGAGGGGATATGGAAATCAGGGCCAAGCGATAAACCGAGATTTCTATGAAGAAAATCTCCTTTGTGCGACAGGGAATTCTCGCCGAAAAATAAGAGGACTTGGAAATAAACACATCGCACGAGTTCAAGACGATAAAGCGGCTAGGCATGCTTACCGAGCAATTGTACATGATTGGATCTATAAGTAACAATCAATTATGTTCATTTGTTCGACGAGCAGGCTAACCGGTTTGTCAACGCGCCTAATGACTGCGTTTAGCAAAACTTTTATTTTGCAATTGTTCGAAGTTTTCTTCGCGCTGATTGTATTATATTTTTAGATCTAAAAGAATAATCCTATTTCAAGAAACAGTCATAAAACTCAATACATATCTCATGCAGCACAGAAAGAATGCAGAAACATTGCAGAATAATTTCATCGAAACATTGTAATTTTGCATGGTTGTTATGAAATATTGCTGAATCATTATTGCAAGATTCCAACGGTGTTAAGATGTTCACTTTTTGTTATAATATATTGCAACGAAAATTTCCAGCAATATTGCAATGTAATGTATTTGGATAAATTTCTTACGAAGATTCTAAAATAAAAGCTATTTTCTGTACATATATTGGGTCATCTAAAAAGTATCCGCGGTTTTTTGTCACTAGATGATGTTAATGGTCAACCCATCTAGTGACAAAAAACCGCGGATACTTTTTAGATGACCCAATATCTCATTAACTTTAATTTTTTTACAAATCGCATTTCTAGTGATATGTGCTTTCTGTAAAGCAATTTTTTTATGATAAAACCATAAAATATTCCAATAAATGCAGTATTAATTTTGAAGGATAAATTTATTTGTAACGATAAAGGATGTATGTATATGCTTCGAACAAACTACAAATATTATCCACATTAAAATAATAATACAGTCGCTTGGTAAGTTTATCATGGATTAAGTTAATCGCAGTGATTCTTTTTAATTCAAAGGCACTCCGAGTCAATTGAAATCGATTAAGAAATGACGGTATGAAATTTATCAATAAAGTTCGGGCGCTGCTTTATTCTGACGTTCACATCAGGCATACAAATACTTAATACATCATCGATCACATAATTATTAGGTGTACAAATAAGTTTCCGCCGTTTGACAAAAGACGGCGCCACTAGCAAGCTATGGTTAAAATTGTCTGATGTAAAATAAATTATATCGTAAGGTTGGATCTGTCAACAACATAATCTTGAAATACTAGCGATTTTGTATTAGCATCATATATTTTTTTTTGTGCGAAAATGCCGAGTTTTGAGTCGAATAAGCGTCATTTGCGGGAACTTTTGATTTACTTCTTTAATTTGAAGAAATCTGCAGCTGAGGCTCATCGATTGCTCGTAGAAGCATATGGTGAGGCTGCCTTAAGTGAGAGAAGTTGTCGTGAATGGTTTCAAAAATTTAAGAACGGTGAATTTGACGTCGAAGACAAAGAATGTAGCGAAAGGCCGAAAATGTACGAAGACGCGGAATTGGAAGCATTATTGAATGAAGATTCGTGCCAAACGCAAAAAGTAGTGGCTAGCGATGGACAATACTTTCAATAAAACATTATGTATCGTTCTTTCACAATAAATGCTTAATTTTTGATTAAAAACGGCGGAAACTTATTTGTACACCTAATAATATTTCGATAAATCGTTTTTAGCAGCTTAATTACTTCGTCTTATCCGATAATGAAGCATTGATTGTACCAAATTCGATATTATACAAAATCTTTTGATTTCGTATTTAAAATAAATATAAAACTTAGTTAATGAAATGACCGTCAAATAATAGATTAATAAATTTATTATTTAAATGTAAAAATGGATTATATTAATTATTATATTTATTATTATATATCATAACAATGGCTGTTAAAATTAAAATTAAAAGACTGCACTACATAAATATTAGAAAAAATTATATTTTTATATTATTATTATTGTAATAAATAAAGAATTACAATTTTGCAACGTTTCTGAAACATTACAGGCATATTACTGACATTTTGCAGACACATTGTTAATTTACATTTCTGTAATGTTACAATACAATCTGCAATATTGTAATATTGCTGCAATATTCAATCTTTTGTGCATGGAATTTCAACAAAGTAAGTTTAAACTCAGGTAAACACTGTATCGCAAATGCTGTTAGTATTGTACTTCTAATTACAGCACACACACACTCGTCAACAAAATTAACGGAACACCTGTTCCACCTTGCAAAAATAGACAAATTTTGTGATAGAATAACTTCGTAAAAAATGATTGTATCGAAATCGATAAAAAAGTATTTTAAACTTGAAATCTCTACTTTTCAGACCGGTATTTCAGAAAATAAATTAGTGAATTTAGGGAAGACCAGGGACAATAGACTCATTTTTCAGTTTCGAATTTTTACAGACGAAATTAAGAGACTTATGACTAAAAAATGAATTCTACATCAATTACTACATACATTTGACTATCTAATAGTATTTTAATAATAAGAAAGAACTGATAACTAATATGAAAAGAAATGTATTTTCTAATGTATTCATCTGATTGAACTAGCCTCGGGATAAGGTGACTAATGGTATTGGATAATTTGATTAACATTATTAAAATGAAGGTTAATCTTTATATATCAACAAATCTTTTATAAAAATGTATTTTAAACATAAACCTGTTTATAAAATTTTTATAAAAATGCATTTTCAACACAAACATATTTATAAAATAAAAAAAGTATAACAAGATACCTTGTTATTAGATAGTAACAATTTATCCGAATAATCCGAATTTATCGTTATCCGAATTACAATTATAATAAATGTAATAAGATACCCTTCATTTAGAAGGTGTCTATACATGTTCACAAAATTATCCTTTTAATTATTCTTAAAGTTTTCACATTATTACTTCTATTACACTTAAAAGTAATTTTACAAAAGAAAGAAGGATATATGAACATATATGGTCATATTTCATATACAATTATACATGTTTATGAATATTTATACATGTTTATGTATAAATGATCATAAACATATATAATTTATTATATTATGAATGTTTATACATATTTATACATATTCATGCATGAAAAAATTCTTATACATGTAATTTAACTATTATTGCATATTTTTATTATTAAAATTCATTAAAACTACAAAAATTATTGCGTTATAAATGCATTTAAAATAAAAAATATTCTCTAAATTCTTTTGAGTGAAATTTCAAAGAGAGTGAAAATACAACTATGTATGGAATAGAGTGAGATCGTCCTGGTAAAAAATTTGATAGAGAATGATTGAGAACTATAGGATTTTTATCAATTTTATCATTTTTCTGTAAAGTATCATTTTCTCTTGTTAACCTAACGAGAGCATCATGATTGATTGGATATGAATCCTATTATATTTTATTGGATTTTATAAGATTTATACAAGATTCCTATAAGATCTGATTCAAATTAGTGAATTTAGAAATCATATTCAAAACAATAGGATTTTTCTCTATCAATGTTTTTACCAGGGCGTAGCGAATGACAGGTTTTCTCATTTAAAAAACTTTAACGATTAATATTTCGATTCGCAAGATAGAACAATGCTTTTTTTTACTAAATTTGTTTGTTTCGAGTAAAAACACGAATGAGCCTAGTTTTATCGAGATTAGACGTGAGGGAACAAATTTATAACATTTTCAATACCACTGAGATAAATCTCTTTGAGAGGAATGAAATATTGTCATTCTTTTTCAAGAAGTAAAACATTTTCACTCTTTTTCAAAATTGACTGTATTTTCACTCTTTTATAGTGAGATTTCATTCCAAGAACTTTAAGAGTAGGCACTATCAGAATTGTCACTAAATTAATCATTATAGCTCCGTGTTGTGGTTAGCTTACTAGCCCCATCCATTCATTTTTAAAAAACATTAACATTATATAATAACAAAGACAGATAAACAAAAAAAATCTGTTGAACTTTATTAAGTAAGAATTACATTTACTATCTAAATGGAAATAAAATATCTCAGACAATTATGTACGATTGTAAAACAAAAACTTTAAGAAATATTCATAAAAATATTCATTTATGTGTGCGATTTTTTTAAATTATAGCGTAATTTCTAATATAGACGCCAAGATCTCACAGCAGATTGAGCGGTAGTCAGATTGCTGCTGTATGTTCAGACACATTTACATACTATATGTGTCTCGCGCGATTTCATTAATAACGTAGCTTCGATTATTCTACTTACCTCTATAGTTTACTGATCCCGGTTATTACTGATATTTCACATACAAGCTATACAAGTATAAACAAATATGCATCAGATTTCAAAATTTTTTACGAAATTTACGAAGTTCCACAGAGTGAAATAAAAATTGTGCACAAATGTGGTTTACAGCTTTCGAAAGAATCTTTACCTTTAATTTATTTTTTTATAGACTTCTGTATGATTTTTTTTCACCGAGTTATTCAACGTTGAAATAAAAATGACCTTTTTTGGTTCAACTGAATAACTCAGTCAGTGAAAAAAAATTGTACAGAGATCGAAAAAAGGCAAATTAAAGGTAAAGGTTAAAAGCAAAATCATTTAAAATCAGCGTTAGAAAAGATTAAATTCAAATTTCACATATCTCCGCGAAGAATAGTCGCGACGCGGACAACTTTTTCTTTTAAATTCGTATAATAGTATAACTTAAATTAGTTGTTCAGAAACAATTTATATTGTATAGGAAACTTTATCAAAAGGAAATTAAGATACGAATTTCAAATTTTGACTCTTCTTAATTTTATGTAAGTGCATGTACAATGTATGCGTGTATCCTGCCACGTCCACGTCGTTGATCCTAGATAATGCCAAGAGCATGATACATTATTAGGATAATTATTAAAAAAAAAAATAAAATTAGAGAGACTATTTTTGCTATATAAAAAACGTATGAGGAAATATATTTATCCTCCCCCCCTCTTTCTCTCCTTTTCCTCCATCTATCCTCGGAAACTCTATACACTGAAAAATTTTACTTCATCGTCCCTGTTCTTTCTATCTTTTTGGTTTTCCTCGTTTAATTTTTGGTTTTTCTGTTTTAGCCCATTTGCTATAGCTTTTCAGGTTCTATATAGTCTGCTATGATCTCTCCATTCACGTTTTGCCTATTTTATCATTTCCTACTATATTTTGCACTCTTTTCTAATAGACTGCGCTTTTTACTTGGTCGCGTAAGTTGATTCCTCATTGTACACAGTGTTCTCATCTCAGTTGACCTTAGGATTTTTTTTGTTTTTATGATATTCGAACGTGTTTCTATTATCTATGTAAGTATTAGTCTTATACGTGTCTTACAGATCCGCATTTTACTCTCGATGATCATATGCTCATTTCTCCATACGACATCCCTCAGATCCCGAGATCAGATTCGATTTATTTGAGCCCCTTAGGACCAGTTCCATAACTCACGGTTAACTCTTAATTGAAGTTCAATTAATTTCTCATCTCTTTTCCAATTCTAGTATTAGAAAGAGATAATGAATAAGTTGAACCTCGGTTAAGAATCGTGAATTGTGAAATTGGCCCTTAATTGACAAGTGGCATAAGTCCAAAATTAGGAAAAATTTATTAAAATTTAAATTATTTAGCGTTTATTATAGAAATAGAAAGTAATAAGAACGTTCGTTTTATCTATCAATTTAATTTTATTTTGTTCTACCAGCAATATAAGTATATATTTATGATAAAATAACATATACAGGTTGACAAAATTTAGTGAGAGGGAGTGGGGGAGGTCTTGTGCTTCGAACTTTAAAAGATGTTCTCGTAGAATTTTGAAAGCGACTACGTTGTCCGTTTTTTTCCATTACTTTCCATTTTTTAAATAATCGCAAAAACATTTTTATCTGGGAGTAACTTTTTTATTAATTTCTTCCGGTTAAACAAAAAATAATATCGAGGTTCGTTTTGCGGCATTTAACTTAAGAAATATTCCAATAATATACTAAAAATATTAATATTTTTTCAATGCTTTTAAAAATGTTTTACAAACCATAAACAAATAAATTTGGAAAAATCGTAAAAAACCAAAAAAAATTGACAAATTTTGAAATATAAAACCAAATAATTCTGAAAAAAATAACCGTAAAAAATATCTAACAATTTATACTTATAGCTGTATGTTTCTAGTTTAAATTCTTTTTTGAAAAACTAATTTCCGATCACGTGTTCAGAAGTTATTAAATTTATGCCCATTTCCACTAATGTAGATCAACTTTAATCTCGATTCAACTCACTCTTCAGCTTTTTCTAATCTTTAGAACTAGAAAAAGGCGAAGAGTAAGCTAAACTGAGATTAAAGTTAATCTACATTGGTGGAAACGAGCATTAAAGTGCCAAAGCAGCCCGCGCGTTACTTACAGTGCGCGATATCCTGTCGAGTTACATAGTCAATGAATACAGAAGCATGTTGTGTAGTCTTTTTGGTCACTGATTTCAAATCTAAAGTAAAAAATATGCAATTTAAAATGATCCAATATGGAGGATAAGAATTTAAAAAAATCCGTATATGAAAATCGATATCTGGTAGTTTTGTAAATAGAGATTTACAAGTAGTAGGGACAAGTAGTAGTAACTTTACAAGAAGGACGAATTTAAAATTTATTGAAAGTTTCTTAAAGTACAAACTTCACCTTTGTAAGAATGAAAACAAATTTTAAATACGATCATTTTTCACAGTGTTATGTTCACTTGAAGTTATATATAAAATTTCGATATAAATTTATGTTACAATAATTTTGTTGACGAGTGTATATTAACTTCAAGGACGAATTATTCAGATTGATAAAAAGTTATTTATTTTTTCGTTTGATAATATTTCATTTAATTTAAGAATTAATAAGTACTCATGCTCAAACAAGGGACGAGAAAGTGCGTCATTAGGAGAGAAGACCTGATCAAGAATCCGCGAGGAAGGGATCGTGTGACGTCTTAGGATAAAATATCCACTGTGACGATATCGGCTGCGTTCAAGCTACTATTTTACTGAACACAGCCATTTACTTTTTCTTTCTGCAGTTACAGTTCTTTTTCTATTTCTTTCTCCTACCTAGAGTGGTAACATTCTTTCTCTCTCTCTCTCTCTCTCTCTCTCTCTCTCTCTCTCTCTCTCTCTCTCTCTCTTTCTCTAAAAACAAATACAATTTTCATAAATCAATTTTTTTTATAATTAGTTTCATTATTGATTTTATTTTATTGCTTTTATAATCAAGGAAATACATTTGATATAATAATCTTATAAATGAGTTAATAATAATAATAATATTATATATATTGTCTGCTGCGATATGGGAATGGAATTAGATGGAGGAAAAGGATAGTAAATAAAGGAAAAATAATTTTTTAAATTGAATAATATATTTTTAATGTACATTTATTTTTTATGTAATGCATCATTTACAATATTGTCTAAAGCGTATATCAACAATTCGCACTCGATAAGCGAAGTTTTATCATGAATTTCATACAAGATTCTGGCTGCATTGCATTTATCAGTGATACAACTTTGACGTAAAATAGTTACAAATTTGTTAAATTTCTTATTAACATCGTGTATATTCTGACATAGTCCGATATACACGTGCTCAATGCAATGTTCAAGTTTGAACATAAAGGCTACAGTTAGCGGCTTCATGTACAAACAAGTATCGCGTGATTTCAATTTTACAATATTTACATGACATTTTTCAAGTTCCAGATCTCCAATCATTAGAGATGAAGTCACAGTTGACTGCAGGAGTCGCTCAATGTTCATACGTCTCTCAATGAATATCTTCCACGTTGTATAAGATAAGATTATCCGATTACCTCGATTATCGCCAATAAGTAATTCCACAAAGGACATAGATCCCACGTTGATTCCAATATCCAAATATTTATATGCTGTGAGTGTTAAGGCAAATCTCCTTCCCAAGATATGAGACGTATAATGAGGTTTCGAAGATGAATTATTAAAAGATATACTACAGAAAAAAGAATACAGATGAGAAAGTTAAAGTGCATACAAAAATTGTTATGCAATTGAACTTACTCTTTCTCCCACGCTTTATTCTGTTGAAACGGAACATAAGAGTTCATATTCTTATGTATTTTCAAAAGCTATCTCATTAAACCTGACCTTTACAAAGCAACTAATGCAATAACGAATGTATGTACATACGTTGCTGAGCAGTGATGAGAATTCTAGGCCGCTTGCAGCACGCGATCAGCGCTATCAGTCGGCGGCTTGGCGTAACCGGTAGCAACACAAGCATGAGCTCGTATTCGTGTGACTTGGTTAGAAATGACTATATCGTTCTGTCCTTTTTGCACTACATTCTTATTTCTTGCTTTGTCGACACACAGAGAACGTGAGAGAACCTTATTATTTCAATCAAGCAAGCGAACCGGTCGAACGACCGAAATATGTTTTCTCGGTCTCTTGGCTCTCGATGTCAGACATAGGCCTGATATCAAAAGGCCTGGGAGCATGGGGACGTTCTAGATAACATATAAGTTTTAATAAATTGTAATAATCATATACCTCTTAATTCAGAACTTTATAAATCGTGTCAAAACATGATAATTGACGAGAGATTAATTGTTTATGATTTTTCATTCGTGTTATGTACCGCAGTCATAAATTCTACAAGAAACTGGCGTGTTCGAGCGCGAAAGATGTGAGATCGGAAATAAGTACTCTAATTAGTAGTAAACTTATATATTAAGTCAAATATATTTTCATATAATTTTTGAAATTATTCGTATATGTAATTTTCAAGCAATAGTTGTAGGAATAAAATCAATTCGCTTTTCAATAAGCAAATAGAAAATTATTTCAAAATTACACAACATATGAAGGCTTTCAATTGTGTATTACAAAATTTTATTGGTATCATCTTTATTTATTATATATTATTAGTAATCTTGTTTTCCAAATTTTCATTAACAAAATTTTAAATGCGGATGTGATAATTAGTAAGAAACATTTTATACAAAATATTGATCGACAAAAAGCGTATTTGTCATAAACACAACATCATTAAACATGTTTTTTTTATGTGAATCTTTCATCGATTAAGTCGAATACATATCACACATGTCGAATCATTATTTTTCCTACAGTTTTTGATTTTAAGGTACATGAATAATTGCAATTGTTATAGCGAAAATATATTATTCTTATACAGATAATTAATTGAACTACTTATATCAACGAAGTATATTAAAGGGAAAAACAGGATTTTTTCGCAGGACTATCAATGTACTGTTCTGATCTATGTTCATCCCTTTCTAAGTAATTTTTTTATCTTTTACATAAAATTATTGTAAAGAATGCACAATGTTAAATTATATCTAATTTGAATTATTTTTAATCATTTCTATAGGTTGCCCTTGTAATTCTTATATAATACGTTGTTAATTTAACTGAAATCACACTTAACAAAATATGTTTGTATACAACAATATAACTGTAAATAACAGTAAATATGCTAATAAACGGATCTTTTTTCATAATTGTCCTAATGTCCACAAATCAAAATGTTTTAAAAAGATATCTCCGAAACTATCAATTATACAACATTCAATTAAAAAAATCATTTTGTAGATAATTTGTTAGTAGTACTGCAAATTATCTACCGCTCACTCGACATATCCGGATGTGACGACATGTCAACTCATCGAGTCGCCCTTCTATACCATCTAAATTATACATGTTACTCTTTTTACCTCCCCTGTCAACCATCTTCTCCGTACTAAGCGCGCCTTTTTATCTCTTACATATACTTTCTTGTGACGCATACGAATAAAAAGCGAGCATTTCTAATTATCAGAATTCTGTTCTTTTCGACGTCCCTATTCCTCTGTGCGACTCATAATTAAATAATCGTGCGTTTTGTAGATGCAGTCAAATTTGAGATATTCGCGAAGACAAAACAAATTTACGTTCAACAATAAGGCCCGTTCTACAATCAGTCGTATGTCGGAGTCTGGCATCGTATGCATGCGCACTGGATTGTCGATTGTCGAATGAAGTTGTCGCAAGTAGGCTAGTGTTGTCGGAATAGAAGATGGTCAATTCCCATATTTTCCGACTACGACTAGATGAAATATAACCTTCGGACACATTTGTGTATGAATACACAGATATTTTTATATAAATGTATGGATATATTTATATTATATTATGGAATCACTGAATGTAGATGAAATAATTATTGATTTTGTTCGCGAAAATCATTGTTTATATGATAAACGATGTGGATTTTAAAAATGTTAGCAAAAAAAGAGATATGTGACAATAAATGTCCACAAATTTGAGAAATTGTTATGACAAATTTGTCAGGTAATTTTTATTTGTTAAAATATTATTATTTAATATAAAAATATTTTGTAATTTAATTCTTTTATATCAAACTTAAGAACTGCTTAAAAGAGCTAACACTGAGTGAATTTGTGTATATAAATTTATTCAAGTTTAATAATTTGAATAATATACGTTTCGATTACCGTTTTGATCCTTTTCAATATTATAAAACTTATTAATCAATGCATAGTAGTTGTCAAGCAAGTAAAGTCGCATTATTCTACAATCTATAATTTGCATCCAAATTAATAATGAATTTGAATATTCAACGTTTGAATATCCATTCTTTACATTTGTTTTGACCTTTCGATTAACGACTCAATTGTAGAATAGCAAGCCGTATTCATGTGCGACATACGACAAATGACTAACGACAATCGACATACGACAGATTGTAGAAGGGGCCTAAGACATCCTTTAAAAAAATTCTATCTTGAAAATTATTAGTCATACGAAGTTCACTAAAACATCGTGGGAAATTTTATAAGCTTTATTTAGCTTTATTTTCGAAATGAACGTAAATTTCCGTACAATGAATAATTTCTGAGATATTTACAAAAAAATCGATTTTGATCGACATTTTTTTAAGATGGCGTAGTCGGCTATGCCAGCTCACACATAGAGAGTTTTGATATGTTAAAAAGATCACTGTACATACCGCTATGCAAAAATTCAACTTTGCAGCAATTTTTTTATATATCGCCAAAAATTGTCTAGTTTTCCTGTTGCGGGATTCTCTAAACGTTTTATCGACAATTGTCGCTATCGTTAACTAGCAATAGCCAATAAGTGCCACGCTTTCTTCCAGGATAGTCCAGGATCTTGCCATTGATTGTTGCTAGTTAACTAGTTATTGCGACGATCATCAATGAAACGTTTAGAAAATCCCGCTACTGGACAAGACGTGTCACGTCTCCCAAAAAATTGCAAAAATTTGACGCACACTATAATGAATTTTTTTATAAACATCATGACAATCATCGTATGGATTTTTTCTTGTAAATTGAAGAAGAATAAAGCTTTGTATGATTTTTTTCAGAAATACGGAGTATCAAAGGTACCTGTGCATTTTTGTTTACTTACTTTTAACGTAAGCATCATCGATGCACATAATTAAGAAGATATTGGTGCTCGAATTTTGCACATTATATGCATACATGTATCTGTTTATGTATGAGTGTGTGTTGAGATTAACGTGCGTGTACGTTTACATTTCAAAATCTCATACTTACGCCTCGTCTTCGAATGCTTTCTTGCAAACGTTCATGTATATTGATGCATGTGATTGTGACCTGAAGAATTTTTTCATCATTTTCGGTACTGCTTTTATTCCCTAAAAATTTTTGTTGGCAGTCTTTCCAAACTACACAGCCTTTTTTCCTTTCTTCTTATCATCTCACACACATGAACGATAACTCAAGTAAATTATTAAAAAAGTACCTGAGAGTCAATATAATATATCTATTATAATATTCAAGAGAATGTCCTTGTTATATTTTGCTATTAAGTTTTGTCAATAATTTTTCTA